>NW_010512360.1:107193-118171 GCF_000687285.1 Phaethon lepturus
TATTTGCACTCACCAACAAAGTCACGTGGGATTTTCAGAAGAATTCAACAGTTCCTTCAGTAGGAAAAAAGAGGTTTCAATGCAGAAGGAAAGGCTGTGGATTTTATTCCTGCCATTCTGCCCACCCACCTTCACTGTCCACCAGGACATCTGGGGGAATTTTAGACGGCTTCCTTTTTGTTAGAGGATAGGTACACATATCCTCTAAAATGGTCCCAGACAAGTCTCTCACTATTCTCCTGCACCCAGTAGTTTCCTAGACACAGCAGACATTGTTTTATCAAGCCATAATGTATGCTGGAAATCTTTAAATGCTGCTACTGTAGATCCCAACCACTCAATGAGATTGGTATTCTTTCTTTTTGTGTTGGCACTGTGCTGCCTTCTCTAGGATATCCACTTAATTTAAAAAGCACCATTTTATTTACAGTCCTTAATAAGCTACTCTTCCTAAAATATGAAGCACACTACACATTCAACTGTTCTGAGAGCTCAGAGCTTATTAAAACAAAGTCCATTATCTATTTGTATACATTTATATATGTGTATATATTAGTCCACAGAGTCCAAGATTATGTATTGATGGCATTTTAATGGCAATAGAGTAAAACAGACTGTTTGTACAAGTGCTGTTGTACAATCATGTCAATAGAGTGGTCTTCATAGTACTATTTGAGTTTTATGGAGCTGACAGAAATCAAGGGACTACTTCTATGGATTTCAAAGGGCTTTGAATCACACCTGAAGTAGAAGTGATTTTGATTTGATACAAATGCAATTCTCCCTAGAGTTCAGGGATAAAAGGCTTCTGTGTCTTGGTCTATCTCTGTTAGTACTTTCCTCCTCCCAAAGATGCTATGTAAGAATGAAGCCTCTTTCTCATCAGATACTCCGCCATATATTACATTAATCTACTCCCATATTCCTAAAGTGCATCCCAGGTTTTCTTCTCATCTGAAGGAGAGCTCAGCCTAATTGTTCCCTTGTTCAAGCAGGAAAGGACTTCCCATGATAGTCACTGTTGCAACAGAAGGATCCAGCAGAACTTAGCAGAATTTCTCTATAATGTGCAAGCAAATAACACCTTAGCTTTCTTACCTCCCTTTTTATTCCTAACAGGAGCTGGGGAGGTTTACAGGTGCCAGTTGCCATAGTGTTTGCTACTTTGAAAATTCTCTGGGAACATCAGAATTGTCCTTTGTCACATCCCTAATAGCCTTAGTCAGAGGCCTTAATGTGAAGGAAGGAAAGAGGTGAGGAAGGTCACCATTTTAGTGCACTTTACTCAAGGGAATCTTTGAGGCCATTATAATTTATGATATTTTGTACATTTATCAGTTGCTTTTCAGAGACCCAAAGGGCAGACAAGCATCCAGCTCCATTTTGTGTCTCTGAAAATCAGAACTGGTATGCTAGATAGACTGTGCATGGGGTAAGTAGGAAAATTCACACCTCTAAGGTGTGGCCACTTTATAAATCTGAGTGGCCTCAGTCATTGCGCCAACTACTTAAAACCAAGTAATACGTACCCTAGCTTTATACTGAATGAGTGTATGCATGCTGTGCTTTAGGCAAGCTAAAGCACAGCACTGACAACAGGAGGGACAATTCTGAGTGTGGAGCATTGTCAAAACAAGCTTCAGCCTATATGCGTGTTTCCCTGTATGCAGAGCTCATGTGGCCCCTCGTTGCATACACAAGTGTCTTTAAAATACTATTGCTGTGTGTGCTTCTTACGCTCAAGCTACGAATCGGTATAGGCTAAATTTATATAGCAGAAAAACCTCTTCCCTCTGTCCATTATTGGACTAGATTTTTTATAGGACATTTCCATCATAAGGGAATTTTGCATCAGGTTTATACACCCCTGAAAATAAAAGCTTTGTTACTGTAACGCTGACAAGCCTTTACCTACAGCAGTACTCGCAGGAGCCATTCTCATATAGGGTTCAGAATAGTAATGTAGTCTAGCACCGTCCTTGGACAACTGCTTGCACTTACAGAAATTGATGGGTTATTGTGCTGCAAACTTTTCACCTAAGAAGTCTGAGGAATGAGGTGAGGAACAATAGAGATGTCTCACTAGGAGAATGGCTTCACTACATGCAGGATTGCACAACACTTTGAAATCTTTCACCATCCCAGTCCCATGCTGTCTGTGACTTGGCAAACGCTTTCATTTAGCCAGGGATCAGTAGCTTGGGGGGAAAAAAATGCTCCATTCTCCAGCTGTTGTGTCATTTCCCTTGATAAGTCCTAAATTGACCGAGTTATCCAGCACCAAAGGAGCTTTCCTGTGGTAGACATGCTTTATTATGTGCCCTTTAAGGGACAGAGGCTTCTGTGTCAGTAAACTGCTATGGAGAGGAAGGACAGATTTATTCTCTCAGCATCATAAGCATTATCTTCTGAGGGGCTAATGTAAAAGCAAAAAATTGTGCAGCATTACCATCTGAAACCTAATGGCTGATGTTGCTGCTCTTCGATTATCAACCTGATGGGAGGCAGAATAAAAAGCTTGAAAGGCTGCTTCTCAGAAGGGCGTATTTTAAAAGATTATTTTTAAATTAAGGATTTTTTAAAGGCAGCGTTTTGTTTGGGCTTGTTCATTTGCTGGGTTATTTTGGACTTTTGGCTGGCAGTTTGGCTTGGGTATTGTGGACAAGGGAAGGAAGGCTTATGAATCTCCTTATTTGGCATTGATTTTAGATAAAGCAGAAAGTCTTGATTTCAAATTAAAAACTCAAGCAGTTCATGCATATATTTAGCCCTCCCCACAGCCTGCAAATACCTATATTGACACCAGCCTTCCTTCTGTATGTGGTAAGAAGGGAAAACGGAGAACATGACTTAGTAACCTGGGGGACATTTTGCAAGGCACAAATGTCAGTGAGGATCCCAGCCACCTCCTCACTCTGAGGTGAGTTGGCCATTTTCAGAAGTTCAGCAACAAAGTATGTCTTTGAAAATCCTTCACCAGCACCTGGAAACACTGCAGCCTAGTTAGCATTTTAGCAATCTGAACATGCTTTGTAACACACCTGACAAGGCAAGCCTGTTTCTGTTTGGGGAAGAAGAGAAAGGGATAAGCATTAAAAAAAAAAAGAATATGAATGTCTTGACAATGATAGCTGGTGTAAGCCTAGCCCACTTATATGTGATGCGAAGAACTGACATGATTAAAACAATATTTCAACAGATCCTCAAACAGCCACTGGAGAGGTGGATGGGGTGAATCTGGAAGAAATCCGAGAATTTGCCAAAGCTTTTAAAATACGGCGCCTGTCCCTTGGCCTGACACAGACTCAAGTTGGCCAAGCCCTAAGCGCCACCGAAGGCCCAGCCTATAGCCAGTCTGCCATCTGCAGGTAACAAGTTACATCATAAACTCTCCTCTCCTCTCTATGTTTTTAATAATTATTCAGCTTATTGCAAGGAGCATGCTTGTGTTTGAGTCTCATGTCTTTAGCACATATTATTTAATCTGTGACTGAAATTAGCCAATAATGTTGGTATATGGCAGATAAAATGTTCTTATTGTGTAGCCCTAAAGTAACTTTAGGGTTTTTTTTTTTCCTCCTCCTTTTAAACAAGTGAGAAACAATGTTCCTGGCATTGAGACTTAATTCAGTAGACAAGCTGGAGACCCTGCTGGTGCTGGATAAGCACCAGCTGACCCTCTTCATACTGTGCCATTTTCTACAGATAGGGTTACTGAACAAATATTTCATGGCTGCATCCCTGCTAAGTTAAAACCTGTATTACTGTGGTTAGCACTTCACATATAGGATGTTAATGATGATTTACCTAGGCAACACAGAAAGGAAAAAATTATCCTTCCTGCTATCTTGCAGACCAGCAGCTATTCATCTTTTATCATCCAAATGTTTACTAAAAAAACCAAACAGACAACCCATGTATGCAAAGCAGAAGCAGAAATCTTCCCTAATCATAAGAAATGATAATACAGTCTTGACAGAGTTAAAGTAGTTAGAAGCAAACACCGTATATGCCTGTATGTGTGTTACAGTAATCCCATGTTTATGCATGAGGTAACAAACACACTTAAGTAACAGCTTTTTCCTCTTGGGCAATGCCTTATAGTCCTTCTCCATCAGTGAAAGCCGAGAAACCAACTCTAAGCTTATTTAAGTGGATTTTGTTCTTGGTGATCCATGAAATGCTCTGTCTTTTTATCTGGTCTTTATACTTTTAATGTATTCCCCATAGAATGGAAGTGTACTTTTCCTGCAGTTTAAGACTAAGGTTATAAATAACATCAGTATGGGGTAGTGAGCTTGCAGCTCACATTTTGCTCAATGATTTTCCATAAAACCCATTGATTGTTGTTAAATACAAAAAGCTCCATAGGATCCTCTCACTTCTATGGTCTCCCCTACTGTTTTTTCTTATAAGATACCTCCCTGTAGAAAATAACCTTTATTCAGTCTATACAAGGATACTACTGCTGGGAAATTTGTTTCAAGACTTGTATACCGTTATACCAAACAACATGTACTGCAGCATCAACACTAACAAGCAATGCCAATGATATGAATACTATTGCTCCCTGTTGCTAAGAATTAATTTTTTTTCCCTGTGATCGATTGGTAAAGAATGCCTAAAACGGGTGGAGTTTTTAGCAATTGCCAATTTGGTGTAGCCTTAAGTTGCTGTTTAACATACTATACTTTAAATTGATAAATTGCAGTTTCCTTTGTTTTTGTCTAGTTTGCTGTCTTCTCATTTCCTCCTTCTACCTCACACCTCAGAATACCACTGGGGATGGTTTGAATTCTACTAAGAGAAAGGGTTCCCCACTAACCAGTTATCATGAAAACCCAAGTAAGGATGAAGTTGGAGCACAGACGCAGCTAACAAAAGCCCAGAATGTGGAGACCTTTTACAGAGGGCTTCTTAGAGGGGCAAACTGCTCAGAACATGAGGACTGGGTGCAGAGGCTGGTTCCAAATATTTGCAAGGTTATAGGGTATTTTTATCTCCTTTGATCGCCCCAGATGGATGTCACTTTGGGGTGTAATAACCTGCTATGACTGTTCATCTCTTGTTAAGCAGCAAGACAAGCTGCTTCAGCAGCAGTATGCAGTTCCTCAGAAATAGTAGATTTAATTTTTCTTTTAATGGTAACAAAGGAGTTTCGTTATGAACTCCAGGGTAATGGAAAGGGCAGTAAGCTAAGCAAGTTGAACAACCAACTTGGAGACAGAAGCAGAGTCTCCTGGTGCCCTGTGCAGATCACACCAGCAATATAGCACCTTGCTGATATGTTCTGCATGCAAATAATGGCATTTTCTTAACTTGAGACAATGCATTCTAAAACGTTCACTTCAGCCTGAAATATCACTGGACACCAAGGAAGGACACCTTGCAGTCAATACCACACTAGGATCCCAGGCACCAGTTACAAATTCTTTGGAGCGTTACTGTCTGAAATTATTCCCTGTCTTACTCTTCATTTGTGAAAAATGCTTTGTTTCTTGCTGGAATATTTTCTGCAGCCGCCACGTGCTGAATAGAGATGCTAGAAATTGCCAACTCCAGTCACCAAGTTGCTTTGCGCAAAGGCATTGCGGTCAGTCGTGTCTCCAGAGCACGTCGTGATTAGCGGCGGCAGCGCTTCAGCACCAGGCAGGCTGGAGAGTGCAGCAGCGCCGCGCAATAATTGTTGCCTTTCCGCAACGTTAAATACCGCAATGTGCAGGGTGGACATAGGCGAAGGGGAGAAATACAAATGGGTGGCATCAGAGGACTTGGGTTAAGATTTTTAATGCGTAGCAAGAGAGAATGAACTCGGTAAATGAAAGAAACAAGTACTTATACGACGTGAAATGTGAACTCAGCTCTTCTGCTTGTTTTTGAAAGGATTAAAGCTTTGTGTGGCTGCTTTTCCAGATGTTTTATAATACTTGTAAAATCTGGTTTGGCAAAAGACTTTTGATGGCAAAATGATATATAGAAGACCTCATTTACAGGAAATGATATCATTCTGGTACAGTTTGCAGAAATCCCACAATAAACCCAGCTTGGTGCCACAGCATATTAGTAGACTATTATGCTGGGTTTCATCTGGAAAACATGAGTCTGTCTTTGCACATTGTGGGGGCAGTCAAGATAATTGCAATGTGTCCAGCTGTTTCAGCTGAACACCACCGTAGCTATGGGAATCTTTTTCCGACCCGAAAAAGGGATATAGTGTTAACTTGCAAACAGTGAAAATTGCTGAAAAATGAAAGGAAAGGAAACCTGATATTCAGAGGCTAGTAACTGCCATTGGTTTGTATTATTAAAGCTGTGGTGTTTGGACAACATGGGATGGGAGGGGAAACAAAAGGATTAACCACAAAGACGGGATAATAAAAAGCAATTGCCTTTGATGTCATTTCCTGTAATTAGACTTAGCCTTAAGGGTTTTGAAGATCGCCAGAAATATGAAAACGCAACTCATAACCTGTGTTATTTAGTGTACTTAGAATTTTGTTGTAGTGCTCGTTTTGTGTTAGCTTAAAAATATATATAAATATTTATAGATATACCTATCTGATAGTTTTCGTAATCCATTGTAAATTACCTCTGCCAGTCAATTAGTCAGGCAGGCAGGAAGTCCCACCCTGGCAGAGCATCAGTGTAAGACTCTTCTTTCTCAATTTTCCCTCAGACACACCATCCTGAGAAGCCACTTTTTCCTACCACAGGAAGCCCAAGAGAACACTATAGCTAGCAGTCTGACAGCCAAACTGAACCCTGGCCTTTTGTATCCTGCCAGGTTTGAAAAGCTGGACATCACCCCTAAAAGTGCCCAGAAGATAAAGCCGGTGCTTGAGCGGTGGATGGCTGAGGCTGAGGCCCGCCATCGAGCAGGTATGCAGAACCTTACCGAGTTTATCGGAAGCGAACCATCCAAAAAGCGCAAGAGGCGTACCTCATTCACGCCACAAGCCCTTGAGATCTTGAATGCCCACTTTGAGAAGAACACACACCCTTCTGGGCAAGAAATGACAGAGATTGCAGAGAAACTGAACTATGACCGGGAAGTAGTTAGAGTTTGGTTCTGCAATAAGAGGCAAGCACTGAAGAACACAATTAAACGTTTGAAACAACACGAGCCTGCAACGGCAGTTCCTATGGAGCCTTTAACAGACTCTCTGGAAGAAAACTCCTAAAAACAAAACAAAACCAAACCACACACAAAAAAACCTGCACCAACAGAAACGTAACCATTCAAACTCTGTGAAAATACCTGTTCATCACCCTTGTAAGTAAAAGACTGAGAAAACTACAAGAAGGACAGAACAGTTTATAAATGTCTGTGGGTTTTCCTATTTAAAAAACAAAACAAGAAAATACACAGCACTTAGTGTGTGTGTGTGTCGTAGAATTAGCTCCCCCAAAAAAGAAAAAGCCAGTTTTTTTAAATGGACTTAAAGTAAACCAAATAACTGCTTACTTTTTTTCTGTATATTATGACAATGTGAACACATTTTAAGGAAAAAAAAAACCAAAAAAAAACAAAAACAAAAACAAAAACAAAAAAAAAAGAAAAAAAAACTTTTATCTGTTTAAAAGAGAATACAAGCCTGCCACCTGGAGGAGTGATGGTAGCCTTTCAGGTATCAAGTGCTGATTCACTATGAAAACTATTAACCAAAGTCAGAAACATGGCATTGCAAACTAGATTGTTAGTCTGCTCTTTTATGAGTGTAAAATTGTGTTACGAGTTTTTACATTTGTATTTTGCAAAGAGGAAAACAACAGGATTCATTTCTCTCATCCTTGTTCGCACCCCCTGCAGGTGTGTACAAACAGGTGTTAAAGCCATTCCATAGCAGTCACCTCCTTTTATTTTTTTTTTTCCTTCTTTTTTTTTTTTTTTGACAACAGTTTTGCAATCTCCAAGTGTTTGGGTGCCAAGAATAATTTATTTTTATTGTGATTTGCGGGGCCTGGTATTTCTCCTCTAAGGGTGTATGTCTTGGTTTGAATTTCTTTTTTCTTTTTTTTTTTCTGATTCTTTTTGCTGCCTCCCCCTCATTCCAGGGGGAATTCCAGCTCATTCTCCACCCCTTCCCCAAACCCACATAACCCAGTACTGTTTGAAGATTTTTAAAAAGAAAAGTGAAATCTGAACACTTTTATATTGATATGCTGAAATGCAATAGAGAATGAAGAAGGATTAGGACTATGTCTGATGAACTGTCAGCCCACGCTGAACATTGTGCTTACTGTCGACTGCGTAGCTTGGGATTTCTCTGTCTTTTGGCCATGAACCTGGAGAGGTTACCAAAACTCATTTTGTAGTATAAATATAAACTGCACACTTAGTTCAGCACTGCATCTATATTATGGTTCTGTTTGAAGCAGTTTCTCTCCGAAGTCTGCTAGCCAAAGAAATTTCTTGAGATCCTGATGAAAACAAACAGACAGGCCGAGAAGTGAGAAGGATGTTTTGATCATTGCGTCACTATGGACTGTTTCAATGGTAGCGCTTTGTTCCTTCTGCCTTTTTGTTATGTCATCCCAATAGTCATGCTTGACCTCTTCAGTAGGAGGATGCGTTTCTGCAGGTGTTTGCTGTGACCGCTGGCTAGACTTAAGTAATCAGGATATAGGGAAATCCATTGAATATCCTTTGGGAATAGTAAGGTGGATCACCTGCAATATGTTTCAGGTGAATTGATTTGCCTTTAAAGACAGGTTATCTCTGTGGCTTCCTTTTTGATTGGACAAGCACCTTCTAAAATACTGTGGTCATTAGACCTATGAGTATACCAAGGCTCAGAGGGAGAGAAAGGTGTTGCAGGTTTGTGATGGGGTACAGGCTGACCCGTGAAGGTCACCTGTGATTTTCATCTTCTGCTGAGTTCTGCTCCAGCCTTTGGGGTTCAGCCTCCTATTAGGGTAGGAACTGCATCTTGATCAGGACTTTTCCAAAAAATGACACTGGGGATTTGGTTCAGTTCGCTGTAGAGGTGGTAGTATATAACCCTGCTGGTGTAACTCCTGGTTGCATTCACTGACCTCAGGATGGTTGTACTGGATTTTTGCTGGTCTACCCAGGACATTGAAGGAGGTTCCTGAATTACAGAGTTTTCAAGAACTCAAAGCTGTATCCAAAACTTAGTGAAAGAAAGGGACTTCCACTGATTTCACTAGGCTTTGAATCTGGCCCTCACTATTTTATTAATGGGATTTGCCTTGTAGAATGGGGTATTTGCTGCATGGTTGGAGGAGTTTTAAAGGCTTCAGAGATGATCATCTGTGCCAGAAACTGCCTCTAAATGTGAGCACTCTCAAAGGTCAGGCTTGGAGAGCACTGAGGATCCAGTACTCTAGGCTGGGCTCACATCCAGCAAATACATTTTGGGCTTTAAGCTTCAGCAGGGTATGTTTAAGGATATTTTCAGTATTGCTTTTATGAGGAGGAGAGTGAGAATTGTTATTGACTCTATTCTGACTGTTGATATATAAATATCTGCCAGGGAAAAAACACCTCAGTAACCACAGGCAAATTGTGAGAGACAAAAAAGATGCTTCACCAAAGCTGAGTACGTGAAGGCAAGAGAGTCTCACAGCAACATCTGCCCCTCTGGGTTTTCTTTTTCCCTCTCTATCCATAGGTACCTATATACACAGATATATTTATGTTATCTATACCAAACAGCCCTAAACTTGTGGACACAATTCAATTTACATAATGATCAGGACACCACCCAGAAGCCAACAGAGAAGTAGGGAAGAATAGATCATATTTGGAAGCAGACACTCCTACAGTCCTACCCATGTCTCCAGTATGTTGCTAATTGTCCAGTCACTGACGCCACGTGCATAATTACCTGTTCAGCCACGCTTGAGACTGTACAAGCCCCCACCTCCACCTCATCATCAACAGCCTGAGAACAAAACCATCAACCATTCTTTGCCTAAAAACTAAATTTACAATTCTCCCAGGGACTGCTCTAAATTTTGTGAACAAAAATCCCTCAAGAAGAAAAGTTAACTAAACAGTGTATGAAAGATAGTAAATGTTTAAAAATATGCTGGCAGCAGTTATATAAGCTCTTTTCTGTTCCAAAGTACATATCAGAAGGATATAACTAGGACAGTGAAAATGTAAAATAAATATAAATTGCCAGCTTGGAAGAAAAAATGATGTTCATCCCACAGTCTTAAAACCATTCATGTGCAGTGATTTTTTTTACAGTTTTCTAATTTTGTATTATGTTTTGTAAATTATTTATAAAGTGTTGTAATGCTTCTTATATTAATTTTTTTATAAACAAATTTTTGCTATGAGGCATAAATGGTGCCTGAACAGATTCTTAGGAAGATAAATTACATGTGAGTCATACATCTTTGGGGGGCCATAAATATTTTGTTTTATTTTGTTAATGGTGACATTTCTGGTTTCCATTTGTAAACAATTTTCATGTATCGATTACATTTGAATACCTTTTAATTTTGCATGTGACTAAAAGATAGATTGCTACCAGCAAATGAAACAAAAGTCTCTTCAGTCATATGTGAAGGTTTAATGGTTTTGCAATTTGATCATTGAAATTTTTTTTATAGAGAGAGAGGTAATTATTATTTGAATACTGAACCAAGGGTTCACTTATTGTTCTGATTTTGCTTTTTTATGTTTTTCACTAAAAAGCTATTTTGGACAGTTGAAGAAATCAAACACATTCAAATGGTTCCAGTTTCTTTACGTTATTACCGAAAAAAATAAAAAATAAAAAATAAAAAAATAAAAAAAAAATAAAAAAAAAAAAGAAAAAGAGAGAACAAGAAAGCAAAAAGGAGCTAGGAAGGAACAAGTAGAGGCGTATCAAAGAACTCAAGCTATAACCAAAAAGAAATATGTAAAATGCCTTTGCTCGTCTTCTCAATGCTGGACCAAAGCTCAATGTATGTAGGTATATGCACATTGTATAGATATGGCTAAATGTTGCTGACAATC
>NW_010512360.1:118335-158741 GCF_000687285.1 Phaethon lepturus
AAATCTGTTTGGAAAACATTTTGTAATGAGCTTTTTGTCATGTGGTTTGCTTGTTTCCAACTTGAGATTATGTGGGGCACATTTGTTTATTTATTGTTAAAAAGTGATATTATTATTAATTATTATTATTATTACTATTATTATTATTTTTGTCCTATGTGCTATAATCTACAGATGGTCACCAGGGTCACTTATGAAGCACTGCAAAGAGATCTGTTTTTCCATGCATGGAGCATGCAGCGGGAAAGATGGCAGTAGAAAATGGACTGTATTGTGTTGTTAAAAAATACAAATAATTACAAAAGGAGTTGATGTGGTGGACTTGTGACCAAGAAACCAAACTGGATATTTAAAAGCTCCTTACTACTCTGACTTTGAAACCAAAGCTGATTTATCTGCACAGGTTGCTTAACATGAAAAAAAAAAAAAACACTGACAAAAACTGTACTTAATCTAGAGCAATATCTGTATGGTCAGTAAAGCTGCACTTTGTGTATTTCTTAACAGCTTCAGATCTGTCACTTTTAATTTGTACCATAAAAAATAAAGAATTGTTTGACATGAAAAATAAGCTCCTTTCACGTGCTTGTCTTAAATCCCATGCATTATTCACATGATCAGAGCTCATGTAATTTCACATCGGTTCAATACAAAAATAGTTAAACGCTCAGGAGAAAGGAAGGAATAAAATCCATTTGCACTGTGGAGCATCACTTCATGTGCAAAACTAAAGGCTGTTTCTGTACCCAGAGTGGGCATGTACATTGGCCATGTCTTATTTTCTCTACAGATACGCAGAGTAGAGGATCTGCCTCAGGAATATGGTGGAATCACTCAGGTGAGTGTGTGTTATCCTCCAGGCCAAGCAGAGCAAAGCACAGATGCACATGAAGGCCAGAAACGGTGACTCTCCCGGTGCTTCCCCAGCTCCCAGAACAGAGCCCCGGTAAGTGATGGAAGGGGAGTGTGGCAGCAAGCTTGGGTCAGCCTTTCAAATGATTTCTCTTGCCGTTTGCAGAGCTCATGAGGTTCATTCCTCATTTCTTTCTGTGTTTATGATATTAGGTAGCAGAAATGCCTGTTTTTCAGGCCATTTGCATTGAGTCATATTGAGTTCTCTCTAAATACATGATTCTGAAAAATCAGCACGTTTTGAGAAGTGAATTAGTTGTATTATAAAGTTGTTTTGGAAAAAACGGCCTAGGAGAAAAGCTCTGACAATATTAGAACATAGTGTTTGAGACTTTGGAACAAAACTTTTGCAAAACCTTTTTCCTTTGATTTTGTTAAATATTGGTTTACGTTCCCGATACCATGTGTTAAAAAATCAAAAATTGCATAAAAAACACAGGGAGTACCTGGGATATTTATTCATCCTGAATTTTTCCAGATTGGAATTTCCCTTATTCCATGCATTTTTTACTGCATTTTATGGGCTACATGAGAAAGATAAAGGAAAAAGGTAACTTTCTTGTAGACATGATGATCCAGGCACCACAAGCAGGGCAAAGATGATAGAGGTATAGCCTTTTGTTAGACCAGCTAGTATATGTGGAAAAAGTAGTTAAGTTTTTAAGTGCCAAAACCCTCCTTCAGTCTGAAACAAAAGCAGCCGAATCCAAAGGTAAACAGAAGCTGAGAAGAAAGAGAAGACACTGGGGTACCGTGATGATTGGACGTCATATCTTGGTACTACCTCCACTGCCACGTCTTTGGGCCAAACCACCATGTGCCCGCTTCACTTCAGAAGTAATGACTGCAGGTTTCCACATGCCACCTACACACAGGGAGTGCCAACACCATTAATCCCTGTGGGACTGAGCAGTTTTTACCTCTACCCACTGGTAAATACCTGCGCGGCAGCATACCTCTTGTGGTACAGATAAGGACAGCCTAGCATACTACAGACCTGTGAGGATATCAGAATTACACCAGCTCCTCCAGGCATCCTGCCTCCACGCCACGGTCTAATAGCCATACTTCAAACCCACATAATTCACCTACTTAAATGATACAAGAATGTGGAGAATGACCCTTTGTGCTTTCATACCGGCTACTAAAATCTGAACATGGTATTTTTTCATTCAACAGTGATAAAGCAACAAGCAAACATCGGTAAGAGGCTTTTTCCCCCTACCCTATTTAAAAATGCAAAATTTTCTCTTTGGATCATACTACAGGTATTTTAGCTGCCTCATAGGCACATGACCCTACCTAGCCATTACTTAGATGACCTGGATCTATTTTGTCACAAGAAATAGTGACTTTGCAGATTGTATCAGTTATGTTCCCACTGACCACTGAAAGCTCAAAATAGATCCTACCTTCAAAGCTGACTATAAGACTTCGCACCCCTTACTGACTGCCTTAAAAATGAAATTTCTAGAGCTTGGCTATGACAATACTTCAAAGCTCCCAAAGTGCAACATTAAGGACAAAGAGCTTTAGAATTACAAATCTTTCCATGGCCTCTCTTTTGTACTTCTTGCAAAAAAAAACAACACATTTCCAATATTCCTGATAAACGGTAAACTCTGTGCCCTGCCCTTCCCTTAAGACAGGTGTGATGGAAGGAAAGCTGCACTAAGATCAGAGAACTACACAAGGAAGACACATTTTTATATGGCCTGTTCCCCTGTGCAGCTGCTTCACGACCGGTCACAGTCTAAATGTATATATGGGATAAAAACTTGGAGTATTAGGAGGATTTTGGTAAGCAAAGATTCCCTTCCACTGACTTAAACTTCAATTAAACAAGCACTCAGGAAACAAAACAGGCTTATCAAGAGAGAAGGTTCTCTTGAGGTTTGTTTTTTAATCTGAGAATTCAGATTTAATATGAATCACTCCCATATGAGATCGTGATGTTCTTGAAAATAATTGAGTTGCAAGGGGTTTTTGCTTCTCTCCCTCTGCTCTACAAAACCTGTAGGTTTGTTTTTTCCATCGTTCAAGTCCTCTACTGTTGCATTTTTCCGCATTATGGACAACAGTCGTCAGGACTGAGCAGAGAGTCACCAGGTTGTTCACCAGCAATGACCGTGGTTTTTAATCCAGATGCCAATTGCCGCGATTTCCACTGAAATGCCAGGAGCAGCCTTGTCTAATCCACCAAAGCAGCTGCAGGGAGGGCACGCAGCAGCTTATATAATAAGTTGTCTTTCATTTTATTGTGTTCATAAGGACACTGAACTTGTATCATTGCATGATCACTGGCCTCATGTCAAAACGCCTCAGCCCAAGAGCTGTATGTGTGATCACATGCACATTCAGTGTGGGTAAGTCTTGGTTCGGGCCACAAACACACACACAAGCTCAACGGGCAGCAAAAACTGGCTTTGGCAGTACTACAGCTGTGCTGGGGACTACACAAGTGGGCCAGTCCTAAAAGAATGCGAGAGATTCTGGCTTTGTGGAGCAGCAGCTTAAAATTGTGGCATGACCTCCACCAGCACAGCATGTGGATCTTGTCAAGTCAGAACTTGCTTCCTTCTTTTTGGACACAGCATACTGCTGGTGTTCAGCTAATGAGCTCCTGGCTTTAATTAACAAAAATCCATGCCTCATCCAGTCTATCCATCAATATCATCAACAGGAAGATCTCCCACCTGGTATGTTCTCTCTTAGTGATGGTCCCAGGACGCTGAAGGTCTTAGAGGGTATCTGAATTGTTTGGCAATTTGCAATTGATCCTGGGGGAGCCAGGATTGCCCCAGCAGCCCTGGAACTACCTGGTCCAGTGTGTAACCTCTGCACACCTACCCCTTTTCTAAATTCATTGAAGAACTTGTGCTGACATTCAATCATTCCTAATTTTAAACATCTCACATTCTCATGAACTGTTGATACCTTTTCTCTAAAACGTATAAACTGGTCTTTTAACTATCAACTGAAATGAAAAGAAGACAAAGCTATGAAGAAAGCTATTTAAAAGAAGACAAAGCTATTTAATTTCTTTTTGCAAAGAAGGCACTCTGGTGTTTGTTTTTTACCATCTTGCCTCTGTCCTTTTGACATTTACAGTTCAATTAAGTGTTCTTAAACAGAGGAATATGAAACTATCCCCAACATTACCCCTCAATTCATCCAGGTTAAGCTACCTGAAGAGAGGCGGTTATTCCTTGAATAGCAAGAGCTATTTTCAGTGACTAGTTGTGAAAACTGAAGGGACTGATCTTGCAAGTGCATGATGTAGATAACTTCATTTGCGCAACTAGTGTTATTGATGTTTTGATGCTACCTTTATAGATACATTTAGTGACATGTGTAAGTCTTCACAGGATTGGACCTACCCTAGGCGTTTGTGAATCAATACTCATATTTATCACTTCTTCTAGCTCATCCATCAGTAAATCTTGATATGTCCTTTATTATTTTTGAAACACAAACAACTCAGAGGGGACTGTATCTCAACAAGAAAGGTATGTGCATATTCCTTCTAAAGTCAATACAGCTATTGTTTCTGGCTTGGTGGACGGCTGCCAGAAATACTTGCTGCTGAAGATAATTTGGGGGCGGGAACATTGGGGAAAACAGGATAAATGCAAGAGCACAAGCCATTAAATATTTTTAAAATACTCTCTATTGTTCCACTGCATTTAAGATCCTTCCTTCTGAACGTGCCCTAACAAATTCCCATACTGACCACTAATAAGGAGGACTTAAAGCAGCACCATTTTACTTTGTGCCTGTGGTATACCCAAGCATCTGCATCAGCAACCTGACTCTAAGATTTATCCGTTAGTCTGCGGATCAAAACTCACCAGGTGGCCTATACGTCCAGAGTGAGGAACACAAAAAGCAGGGATCAAAAATCCACACTGGCATATGCACTTCACAGGTCATGGTATCTTCAAAGAAATTACTCAACAGGTAATACATAATAAAGACCATATCTGAGAAAGGAAAAGACAAAAATCATAGTCATTTGTTTAAAAAAAAATAAAAAAGGCACAAGTGACAGAATGTTTCTTCTTAAGATGTGTTAGAACAGCTGTACATGGTAATAAAAGCCTATCAATCGCTTGGCATCGGCTGAGCATACACTCACTGTACATCATGCTTTTGAGGAGTCTGTATTATTTATAATGTACTTTCTTCTGCTGTGGTTAAAGGTGTGATATCAAAAGCAGGTTCTGTGGCCTCAGACATCAGCTGAAGATGAGAATATGACAAGTTACTTTTATATCTGGAAATGGCTTGAGTTTCATGCTAAAATTGAAACCTGACTCTTTTAAATAAGTCAACATTTTTAAAAGATAAATGTTGAGCCTCAGACTATTTTACTGAATTAATAGAAATAATTTTCCTAAAACTAATTTAAATCCTGTTTGTAATCATTCGTGGTTTTTAGAGGACAGGAAGGTAATGTCCATTTTCAAAGAATCACATGGACAGTTATTTATTTTTTGATTGTGCACAGCTTTATTTTTTCTATTTTCATTGTATCAACATACTGTAATTCTGTAATATTTAAAAGTGAATGTGCCAATATACAAAACCAGCATCTCCAGCCTAGTCCAATCATGTCTCAGGTAAGCAAGCAGTTCTGCGTGTGTTTAAATGTTTATGTAGCCATGTTAGCTTAGTATCATAAAGAAACAATCCATTGCATGCTTGCTTACTTGCTTTATTTACTTAGATTTCATACAATTTTAACCTCAATGCTTTAAAACATTGGCCAGTTTCAAACTAACCTGACAGAAGGGAAGAAACCTCATAGATAACTACAGGTTTAATGAAAATAGCCTAGAGAAGAAAGAGGCAGATTAGAGTCCCAGGTGAGAAAAAGGCTGCAGTAAACTCAACCCTTACTCAACACCAGAGAATCAACATGGGACAAGAAGAAAGTCCTTCTAAAATCCCCAGCTGTAGGAAAAATATCATACTGAGCTCACAAGCCACCAGGAGATGCACATCCTAGGAAACCAGAATTCATTAGTCCTGGTGCTCACAGTTCTGCCTATTTTCCGTGTGATTTACAAGCCCAGCCACCGATGCCTCAGAACAGGTATACCAGTAAGGACCAGTGGGCTGCCAGGGCTCACATCCTTCCTTTCACAAAGCCCACTGCTAACTTCTTCAGAGAAGTAAATCTTGCAGGGGTGCATTTAAATCACAGTAAGTGGGCACAACACTTTTCCCAGCACAACAGGTAGGCCTTGGCTTCCTTGTGAAACTGTTCCTTTATGTGGAGACCTACTGTCTTTAAAAGCAAGCAGTCTCTCACTTCCATTTCCAATACAGCAGTTATGTTGTCATTTAGGATGAAAAAAATCTCTAGCTGAAAAGAACATTGCATTCCTATTGCACTGGTAAGGTGATTAAAAGGAGGTGGGAGAGGCAAATAGCCTCCCAGTAGATACTGCTTATGAGGTATTGTATTAGAAAGTCTATTTTTCTGGCTCAGGGTTTAAATCAGAAAAATACATTACTTGTGAACACAGGAGAGAAAAACACAGCTTTTCATTCGTTAATTTAACAAAATCTGCAGCAGGTTTGAGGCCACTTTTGTTCACTACTGTCAGCAAGATTTTGCACACTGGAAGCAGCCTATTTAAACTGGAGGGAGATGTTCAAGTGTATGAGACTATAGGTTTACCTTAAGTAGCTTTGTTGCTTAGCCGCTTGAGTGTTGGTTCCAGAACTGGACAGGATTTTGACATTTCAATGCTTTCCTCTTCTTCTATTGCTCATCTGCTTTCAAAGAAGCTTTAAAGCTCACTTCCTTCAGCACCTGTGCAGTGAAATGGGTTAGAGGAGGCCAGCAGTGTTGATATCCAGTTTAGTTCATCAGAATAAAGGTTGATCATTCTTGGCAGTGAGGCTTATTGCTCTCTCTCGAACCCACCCATCCAAAGAGGAAAACACATGTCCTTCCACGGAGCACTGTGCAAGCCAAATGTGCTGCAAGGCTAAAAGAAGCCCACACCAACCTTACAGGCAGCTTTCTGCAGTGGGGGTGCTCCTTCACGAGCTGTCTGGTAATAAACGCTGTGGCTGGAATAGGAAGCCCTGCAATGCAGGCACCCGGAGCATGTGGTGCCTAGCTCTTGAAGCGCAAGGGTACTTCAATATGCCAGTGTGGGAGATATGAATAAGGAAGCAGAGTTTCAGCCACTGCTTTCCTTTGCGTTTGACATTTACAGTGCAACCTGAACGGAGTCAAAGGCTATGAATACAGCTGGCAGATGCAATTTACAGTCTTCCCCAACACCCTGATACCCAACTAGGCAACACATTTCAGAAGATGATGATCCATAAGTTTCTCCTGGTACAGGCAAATGTGCTCTGCAAACATCTGCAACAGTAGAATTGGCTGCTATGTTCCTTTCTCATCCCTAACCCCAACTACCAAAGATGACTGACTCTTCAGGTCTTCCAGCAGATACTCTCTTCTTCTCATTCACTAGCTCGTTTCAGTTGGGACAACCTCAACAAACACTTAATATTCCAATTTTTTACACTATCACTTCTCTATGACTGAAACAAGTTGAAGAGCAATCACACAAGCCACTCCAACGGCAAAGGTGAAAAAGAAAGGAATGAGGAAAAGGCTGAGCACAGAAATGTCATCCATAAGCACAGCTGGATCCAAAAGCATCTCACCCCATCCAACCCCCATAAAAAGCAGGTAACTATTCCCTGCCTCAGAGTTTCAGCATGTCCTTTAGGGTGATTCATACCACCTATGATTGTGCTTTGAATTTTCTACTCTCTTACATCCTCTCAGTAATATCTAATATTTTTTTTTCCTTTGGCAACATGAAGAATATGCCATATCTGTTCTGAAGAAGGAGAATTATTTGTTTGAGGACTGACTTGCCAGAAATACCTGTATTTTTGTTAATGAACCTCAGAGACTGTTTCCTTTATACAAGGAATTCTGTGAGAAAAAAATAACTGAAATGTGCTCTTGTTTTTCATATCATATATTGAAGCAGTTTGCCCTTTTTCTTTATTAACTTTTTACCATTATGACATGACCAAATCCCTTCTTTGCCTCTCAATCTCATAAATTCTAATTTAAGCTGCCATTCTGGTGAAAAAAAATTAAAATTCATTATTTTTATTTCATAAGGTAAGGTGGCCCTCGATATAAGCATGTCCAAGTAGAAAGCCAGTGGTTGACTATCTAGTACACTCCCTGCTACCATGCTGGAAGGAAGTTTATTGCATATGTGTAGTATCAGACTGGTAGAAAAATCAAGAGCTATCTTTCTTATTGATGCAGTATAGAACATACAGCAAGAGAGAAAAAAAAAGTAATCAAGCTCTACATGCCTACACAGACTTTGTCCTTACACTTGAGACTCCCGACAGAGTGCAAGCTACTGCCAATGAAAGAACAGTTTTCCTGTTACAGATACTGCTCTGCTTTGAGCCCGATTTGTCATCAACAATTCACCTCACATAGGACACCAAATGGTGTCCCTCATGTGAAAACAACTTGTAAACTAATAAATAAGAGGAAGAGATATTTAATAATTGATAATGAAATGGAGTAAAACCAGTGACCTTGGCAGGAAACATTCTGCATCTTATTAGCAATTGCCAGAGCCAGTCATCCATCCTCCTTAAATCCATTTCCTGAATGTGTTGCATCTCTTGAATTTATACTGCTCTGGCATCAAACCATGAACATCACATTTCTGATGTTCACTGTCTTGCAGTCTAAACTGAGCAGACTTTGCTCCTCCTACCAGCAATGGCCTCTTTGTCTATTTTTCCTATATACAGATATATATGCTTCTCTAAATTTTCCACAAAAGTCTGGCCATAGAAATATTTGTGGGTTCGATAATTTTATTGATCTTGGTAGCCTCAGGTTGCATAATGCCTGAGCACAACTGGAGTTTATGGACTACTGGCATGAAGTATATATTTTAGAGTTCTCCCTAGAAGCTAGAGGAAAAATTAGGGCCGTATTATTCCTTCTGCAGGTTTTATGGTGGAAAAAAGTGCGTTGTAGACAATGATTACTCAGTGCGTTGTGCAAAAATCATTTCCAGGGACCAAAAAATCACCTCCTGTACAGTGTTGTTGGCAGTACAACAAACATTCTACACCAGTTTTTTTATAAGTAATATCAATCTTTCCTCCTGGAGTTGGCCACTGTTAACGCACTGTCATGGTACGGCTGTATGTTTAAGCCATTCAGAAGTCCTCCCATTTAATAAACTATTTTCCCAAGTATCTTTCAACCATACCAATTGCATCTACATTTCCTTTCTGCATCTTCCTGAGACTTAACAGGAACATTCAGCCTTTTGAAAGGGAGGTGAAATAAACCAAATTTACCATGTATGTGCAGGTGAATATATATTCACACAAATGCAAATGACCATATACATATTTATGTGAATATATATATTTGTGTATTTTTATTTTTATATACACACACACAAACATGCCATAGATGCAGATGTACATACATAAAACTTTTCAATTGTGGCTATTGTAGCCACATTTGAATCCATTGCTGAACGAATGGTTGACCCACTAAAGAAATCCCTTGCTATCTTATTTTTGGCTTCAATTGCATTTTAAAGCACTCACCCCTAAATTAGAACTGGGGAGGTTCCAGGCTTCAGAAAAAGGCTAGCATTCATTAGTCTGCAGAACAAGAGCAGCCTGTTCCCTGAAATAAACCTTCGTAACCATTTTTCTTAATGTGTTTGTGTATTTTAAGGGCTCAGCAGAAGCAGCGGAACAGGTCAAGCATTTTTGATGATTTCATTCCTTACACCACACAGCTAATTATTTTGGAAGTTTTTTTTTTCTTTTCATCTTTTCATTCTGCACAAATATGGATTGATTTTTTTTTATTCTGCCATTGCCTGCAGCGAAGTGAAATGCACACATAAAATAACCATATAAAAAAGTCTGACTACTTTTTTCAAAGTGTTTTCGTACACATCATCCTGGAAGAAAATTCACAAGGGTTTGTTGTTGGGGGTGTGGGAGATGTTGCAACAGGAGGGGGGATAGGATATTTATATACCTGCGTAAATTCAGAACACTTTTAAAATAATAAAACTTCTTATGAGCAGCTGCAAGGAAGGGAGTGAGCAGGAGAGAATTTTGATTCTGTGAAATTAGACTGTAAGTGGTCTCAATGATAGTAAACAATAAACAAGACTTGAATGAAAACTGGAAAAAAAAAATTTCTTTGCATGTGTGTTGAAACTCATTAGTGAATTTTGATTAGTGACCTTTCTGTGTTTGCTTTCTGAAGACACTTGGGTGTTTAACCTGCAGTGCCATCTTTGTTTTCCAAGTCTAAAACTCAAATAACCACTTAGACTAAGTTTCAAGTGGCAGATGCACTATCTTCATTAGCCACTTTAAGCGATGTCACATAAAGCACAAATAAGACAGCAGAAGCATCTCTCTGGGGTGCCAGCTGCATACACAGACTTCAAATTCATGAGGGGTCTGGTTTCCTCTCAGATGTGGTGGAAGAGTCCAGTTCAGCAGTGAACAGCAAGTTGCGTAGTGAAATGGGTGAAATTCGAACATAAGTTATCCTGTCAAGATAGTCTGCCACTACTGGAAATTACTTGCAGCAATCTGCACCGGTGTTGCATGATAAAGGCTGTTGGTTATTTTCCACTACCCAATACAATCTAAAGTAATAGAGCTATTTACATGAAAGTACATAAATTATTTTTTTTAGCTCTGGGAACACTGACATTTTCCATCCAAACAACCACTTGGAAGGTTGTACAGATGTATGCACAGCGTCCGAAGAGTTAAAACTCTTTGTGTTTGCATTTTGGCAGGGGCACCCCCAGGGAAGCTCTATGGACTCTGCTCCCGCTGTGCTTCCCAGAAGGGCAGCCTGCCCTGTTACCTTTCTTTCTCCAAAAGCCTTTGTGGTAGCTTCCTTGGCACCTCTCCGCACAGGCGAGTACAGGAATGCTGCAGCATTCACGCAGCAACCAGCACCCAGAGGACCAGTGACTGCAGCCCCCTCAGATCATCTCGAGGCATTTACACTTTCCCCCCGTCACTGCAACCTTGGGCCAGACCGCTCCTCTTGGCACCATGAATGCAACATTCAGATGGACACATAGTGAGCTGGAACAGGTCTTCGGGGGCTGAATATCTGACAAACTAAAGCATGCATCTACTGATTGTCTTTGTCAGCTCTTAGTAGACAATGTTTTAACATTTACAGGTAACTGAATGCTGCCATTTCCAATACATTTACAGTAAGAATCTCTTTCATCATTATTTCTACAGACTTCTATAGATGTTAAAATGGTGATGACATTTAAAGCATGCCAACTCTAATACTTGCAACCAACATAAATGTCTGCATATTTGAAAATAAAGTTCCACACTGCTAACAGTTATTCTGGTTTCTTAGCATTCAGCGTTTGTCTTGGTAGGTAACATGCATGTGTGTACTCACAAATGCATGGAAAACTGAAGAGGACACTTTAACGGCACTCCCCTGCAAGTCCTGAATAGCAAAACAGGGAGTTTTGAAAACCAGTAGCTGTCTCAGAAGGCAGAGGTGGAGCAAGGATGGACCATCCTGGAGAAGATCTATAGTGCTGGCAAGATGGCAGGTGGACTCTGGGAGTCACTGGCCCTTTTCTCTTCAAGGGGTAAAAATTCTGGTTGCATTTTCAGGCTTTGTCGGTTTCATTTAGGGTTTACTTTCTCAAGGATGTGAACTGTGTGAAGACTGGTACTGTCAGAGCACTAAGGGCACTAATAGACCTTACTGTTCCTGCCTAGCCCCTCCCAGGGCTCCCCCCACCCCTGCCCATGGCCCAGGACCCCATTGCAGCCCATCCCAGGGCCATTGGTCCCTGCCACAGGAGTGTTGACCTCCAGCTCCCCACAGCCCTGCCCTGGCACTTCACCCCACCGAGCCAGCCCAACCTGCCAACTAATGTCCTGGCATGGCCTCAAATCAGCCTCATCACCACAAACTTGCCTGACAACCTGGGCTGAGCCTAGCTTCCCGCCCTCCCTAAGCCTGCCCTGCTCACCTCTCTCAGGGGTGAGTGGGACCAGTTCCTGGCCAGCACATCCTGCTGGCTGGATCATCCTCCTTCTAGTCCCTTAAGGAGCTGCTGCTCTGGCTGCCCCCTGACAGGTACTACGCAATGTTAACTTCACTTTGGGAGAAAGGCTCCCTTGGAGAGCTGTCTGGAAATGTTTCACCTGGATCATCTTGGAGACTGGAGCCACCTGAATGTTCAAAGGTTCTTGTTCTACAGTTAGACCAAGAAACCTTTGCTTCCCCAGACTTGACTTGACTGTCTACATCAGAAATACATGAATCATTAGACCCAGAGGAGACAGGACTGAGCAAGAAGGCTTAATGAGGCACTGCAAACTGGCAGAACAGTACCCTTGGAGTACATATTCCCAGTCTATTGCAAACATGAAGTCAAACTCGTTAGCACAGCCCTCAGCTGCTGAGGTCATGGGCAGACCCACAGCAGAAACAGCTGCAGCAGCTTAGAGATCTTGATGGCCCAAGAGCTGATTGACACCACCTTTTTGCTTGCTTTCTTTTGCATTGCATCTCCTCTCCCCCACCAGAAAAGTGTTTTCAGCAGTCTAGTTTCAAATAGCCTGTGACTGTGGGTTTAAGTGTACGGTGAGGCTACACAGCTGAGTGCCTCTGAAAGTTTGGCAGGTTCCAAAAGGGGCTCACTCCTGCCCCCACCTCTACTGCTTCCAGTGCTTTTTCCTGGCTGTTCAGTCCTTCACTCTCTTCTACCAGCTCTGATGCTCATCAAACTGCAAGGTAAACTCACCCAGTTCATTAATCCAGGAGAAAACACGATGGGTTAAAGGCTACCTGAGTTAGTTTTCAACTGTATTAGTAAACTGAATTTAGCTTACCATGCTATTAGAGAAGCATCACAGCCAAGGCAAAGGACAAGGGGAATGGGACTACTCTGTTTTTGTAGTAGCAACCTGCTAGATAAGCTTCTGAGCCTTCTAAAAAGAAGGCTCACTTTTTAGGGACAAGAAGCCTGTAGAAATCAGGAGGTCAAGTCCTGTACAGATATTTAAAATTATGGTAGTATTTTGACGTTTGGAGATGCGATTGATTTTTGCTTTTATTTGTCCTCTTTCTATTAGCTGTTTAACCACACATAAAAGTGTGAGACCTACCACTGATATGACTGAGGTGTAAGTTTGTATTATAGACTTAGAAGAGTCTATAGGAGAAGGAAAATAGGCAGCTTGGGGCAATCAACTATTAAAATTCCCCAACTAGCTTCACCAAATTTTGGTGTGCTCTGACCATTCTAGGATGAAGGTAGTGCGTTTTATTCCACCTTTGCTACTAACTAAATGCTAGGGCCAGCATACAATGCTCACTTCTATGCTATGATGACATACAAAGAGTTGGTACCTGCATTCCTGAGACCACAGCTGTGGGGTATTGAGTCATCAGAAACATAGTTCTTGCTCTGCAGACAGGAGTCCTCAAAACAAGGGGATGAGAATAGACAGGGTAAATAAAAGAATGAAACATGAAGTAGAAAGATAATAGCTAGGGTGGGAAGGGAGACTAAACATTTACAGCTCTTTGTCAGCCTTTTTTTTTTAAACTCTTTGCTTTGCTTACACTATGAGGACTTAACTTACAGGTTAGTTATGATAATTAGCAACCAGAGTTACTAATAAGTTACCTTGAATTACTAGGATCTGTATGAGTTAAGTTGACATTTGCCAGACGACACCTTTACCTGACTGGCCGTGACCACTTCACCTTTCCACAGGTATTTGCTTTCTGTTCATAAAGTAATCAATTATTCCATGGAGACTATTTTGTTCTGGGTATGTTCCCTTGTCACACTTATTAAGCAATGCTAGAACACCACAGTGCAATTCAAACTGCTGCTTAGTTGCAAGAAGCCAGTGCTGACCTAAACTGATTAAACAGATATTTTTCTAATTAAACAACTCAACTTTGGTGTGATACAAAGCAAGAAAAAAAACCCAAATGAAAGGATATGTACAAAAAAGTGTACACTATCTTTTTGATCTTTTCTTTTCCCTGACTGCATATTGCATGGTATATGCCACATGGTATATCTTATGCTATGTGCATCCTTATGTAGGGGTGATTGATAATAAATTAATAATATATTTTATCAAAGAGAGCATCTGAAGTTAAGCTCTGAAGTCAAAATGCAAACCTCTAACCGTGGCTTCAGTCTGAAAGTAGAAAACACTTGCTCCTTCACTATTCACTTCAAAAGGAGTTGATGGGGACTCAACAGGCTTTTAAAATTAGTTGAAAGTAGGGGTTGTAAATGTGATTTAGTTTTTTAACAACATCTTGCTCCCCTTATCATAAAGACTGGTGCCAGCTGAACATTCTAGGTGCTGTGGGCAACACTTAGAATAAACACGTGCCTGCTTGAAGTAATGAAAAATACGACTACTGACCCTGGGGTGTCAGACTTTTGTCCAAAATGTCTATACTCTGCACGGATACATTTCTACTTTTAGATTTGAAAAATGCATAAGAAATCTTCACATAATACCTCCTCCTGCCCACATTGCAAAATGCAGCAGCAGGAAGCGAAGGAATTTACAGAGCTAGTGATTCTGTTGAAAAAGAAATGTATTTTTTCTTGTTTAGCTTGACTTTAAAGTGCGAGAGAAAATTTTGTTATGACTTTCTAAGCTATTGATGGTATGGAGGACAAGGAATTATTATCAGTGTACCCCTGAGAATCAGGAGACTTTGATTCTTATATCGGCTCGGCCTGCAGTTGCAGCATCCCTTCTCTGTCAGGGACATAGAGCCTTATGCAGTTGCTCCTGAGTATACGTGAAGGAAATTTCATCCACATGGAATCATCCTACACCATTAAGGCTGTAGCACAGCTGTAGCGTGGAAGTTATATCAGGCACTTGAGCACAAGATGTTACTCTGTGGATACTCCAAGCACTATTGCCACGCTTGTCAGGCAGAGACACACAGTAACCTGTGTATGCTGGTAACACATAGCCGGAGTCCTGACACAAGCCTCCAGGCAAATGGTCATACAAATAAACAATAATGGACAGACACTTTGAAAAAGAAGGCTCACCTTTTAGGGACAAGAAGCTTGTAGAAATCAGGAGGTCAAGTCCTGTACAAATATTTAAAATTATGTTAGTATTTTGATGTTTGGGGATGTGATTGATTTTTGCTTTTATTTGTCCCCTTTCTATTAGCTGTTTAATCAAAATGAAATCTAATCACAGCCAGTTACTAGAGCTCTGCTGACAGACGGTAACTTCTTAAGCTGTGGTTGTGTGATTGTGTTCATCGTTTGCCCATACTCTGTGCCAAAGCCAGTAGCCCTCATCTGGTCTCAAAAGCTTTATTAATGTAACTCAGTTTGGCTCAGAAATCACTCCGGCCACTTCTTTACTGCTACTGTGAAACATTATCTTATTTCAGGTTAAGTTAATAACTGACCAACTAAATATAAGACACTTCTTAAGCCATTTAAGTTTTGCCTTGAAGGCTGGAAGATAAATGAATTTAGAAGTAGTTTTGTTACACTAAGTAAATCACTACACTTTTCTGTGTATATAAAGTTTAAGTACACTTGAAGAAATGTCAAGTTACAGTGGTTTAAAATCATATTGTCCTTCAATCAAGCCACAGAAACAGGCTGAGTGCATGCTCCTGTAAAGAAAAACACAACGGCTTGAATCTCCCTTTGCTAGTTAACCTACAGATTAACATGTTTCATTAAAATGTAAGCCACTGTGTTACCTTGAAGTCAGACTGACCCTAAGACAGTGTCTGTGGTCAGTTGGCACATCTCAGCTGATGGAGATAATCGGTTAAACCACTCACTATTTCAAAGTGGCTTCACATGCTAAGTGCATTAACCATTTCCATATTTTAACCACTTGAAGGTTGAAAGGCATTTCAATTTTAAAATTTCTCATAGCTCTAATAAGCTTGATTCTTTTGCAGTCTGCCTAAAAGCAGTGGAATTCACCTTTTGGAACAGATGCACAAATGGATGTGTCTTTGATGTGTTTAGAGCTACAAAAGTTTGATGTTTTCAATTAAAACAAGTGCTATTTACTTCTATACTTACGGGTAATAGAGCACTTTTGACTTTTACAAAGTGCGTGTTATTAAAGCACTTTGCTAATGTACAAAGGCACTTTCATAAAACAAGGAAGAAAAGAAGCAGTCCTCTTTCAAACTGTCTCTGGAAAATGAGATGAAAGTAGAAAAAAAACTTGTGAGAAAAGAGTTCTTTAACAATAAGAGAGCTGTCTTCAACTGTTCCCATGTATGATTTCAGTCATCATCTTTATGCCTAGAAGCACTTTTATAAACATTTGTAACAATTTAAACATATTCTATCACTCAAAACTTTTCACACAAGGGCTCTTCACCCTAACCTTTTTGATGAGGCCAGAAAACACTTATCTTGCGGTTTCCAAGGTATTCCTAAAATAGTGCAGTGGAAAAATAATATGATATTGTTAGTGTTCTAGAGTAACTATTACTGATTTATTACTTAATATCATTATTGAAACTGTATGTGGACCTCTTACTTCTGAGTTTCTCAGTTTGTTTATTTTCAGCAAGTATTTCCTGTATTACGTTCTGGAATTGCAATTTGCAGGCATTTAATTCCTGATTTAGCCAGGCACAGGATGAGTTTGTCTTTTCTGAAGCCATTTTCTTCTTCTACGCTTCGTCTTGTCCTCTCTTGAATTTAGCACGGACAATGACAGAGCTTCATCACTCAGAAGTTTGCACAGTCAGATCTACAACTTTTAACTATCTGGTATGATATGCTTAAAAAAATAACTGTTAGGTTAGGTTTGTGGTGGTCAAGCTGAAGGAAGAACTGGGGTGTTTTTCTCCAAACCTTTTCCTGTTAGGCCAAGAATGGCTTTTGTATTTCTTCTATTTCAAGTAAAGCTGAAAGGCTGCTTTATAGAGGGGAAAAAAATTATTTCCAACAAAATACCTCTCGAATTGTGAGTGTCTCTAAAGTGGCAGAGGGAAAAAAGTATTATTTTTCAGGTCATATAGCAATGTTTCCAGTAATGTGGCGTTTCTAATGGAGAAATCATCAGCAGAGATGTTGTTATTTTTCTGCAAAGACCTTTGCGCAAGATGCTTAAAACCTCTTCCATTTCAGTTTCAGAATAAGGCAAAAGGATGGGCACCTTATCCACTACCCCTTAAATCTGTGTATTGCTTCTCATCTCTAAGAAAGGAGTTTTAACCTGGGAATGATGATTACACTGCATTATTTTGCTTCTGCAGTGGTACCTTCAAAAACAAAAATGACCCATCTTAGTTTTCTATTAAAAGCCAGCTTCTGATGGCTTCTTCACATCTTGTCCCACCAATCTTCCGGTCTCTGAATGGTTTCGAGCTTTTCATTCTGTTTTGTTTTATTGTTTCATAACAATAGATTTTTCATCTCTTCTCATTGGTGTAAGTAGTCAAATAAATAGAACAAACAGCTAGAACAGATGTTTAGTACAGAGCATGTAGAGAAGCAGATACAAAGGAATTTGTCTTGTAGGAGAATCCAAAAGCAAAGCATAGCTTTTGGTAGCTGGACTTCTGAGGCCAGAGTCAAAAAAACACCTTTTGGGGAAAGGATGTATTTTTATTCTTCTATATGTGTAAGCATTCATTCATTTATTTATTTATTTCTTGTAGGGTAAAATGTTGTCTCATAAAAGCATCAGCTGCAACCAGAGATGCTATTACAGGTTTTGTATTATTAGCATCTGAGAGTGCTAGGGGTGAGGAAAAGGTGCAGGAGCAGCAGAGGACTGTTGCCATCAACAGGATTTCACAGAGTCATGGGTCTTTCAGAGACATCTCCAGCTTACATTACTTCTAAAGTTAGCATTATTTCCCCATTCCAAATAATCAGAAATAAAACATCAGACTGTAAACACTCCCCTGGTGACTAACTGTGTTTGGGTCTTTCCTTCCCCCCACTCCCCAACCCCCCACTACTTTGCAGAAAGAAAAGACACTAAAAGTTCCTTCTGTGAGTTGCCAAGGTGCTCCCAGCCCATTGTGCAGAATCATTGTCAGGTTAAATTAGGGAGTACAGACTCCATGAGTGTAAAAAAATCAATACTTGATGGAAGATTGCTCCCCGGAAAATCTGTTTTGATTCCAGGATTAATTCGCGACCAAAGGCTTCTGCAAAATGACATGCCATTAGTCAGAAAATGAACACATTCTACCCTTGAAATTGGATGGAAATATGTCAGGTGATTGACCTATTCATTCTCTTCGCTCTCTGGGCAGAGAGAGTAGGTGTGGTAGCTGTGAATTAGGCCCACGAACCAGGTCCATTTTCCAAGCAGTAAAAAAAAAAAGAAGAGGGGAAAAAAAAGTCCAATGTGAATTGCAAGTATTCTCTAGGCCTTTGTTGTAAAGCTATTGCAAATGCATTCCGTCAAGGTAAATGCATTTGTCTGGAAGGCTTGACTCTCTTGTGTTTTCTAAATCTCAGAATAAACCATACTAAAAATCTTAAAATAAAGCAGGGATTTTTTTTTCTTCTGCAAAAAAGGCTTGCAATATTAATGACAACGTGATTTGTTTGCCATATATAAAGTAACGTTCCACCCCCTCCTCCTCCCTTTGCTCAACCAGTTTCTTCCACAAAAACTTTCAGGAGACAAACCCAGTGCTTGAGCTGCGCTGGCGGGTCTGTGTTCAGGCCTCTCTGAACAGTCTCTGTGGCAATCGGAGAGACCAGCCGCGAGCTGTGCGGGCGGCCGCCGGGCTGGCTTCCTAGTGCTGTGCAGCCACTGCGCCTCCCTGCCTTGCAAGGTGCCAAACTCTAGGACAAAAGGGCAATTTAATCTTTGTGTTTATATATTCTGGGCCTGAACTATGTCTGCTTATACTGTTGAAACATGCTGAATATGTGGAACAGAAAGGTCGTGACATGAGATACTTGTATTTATTTATCTGGCGTGGAATTGCCAAGGTGAATCTAACCTCTTGGTAGATAGACTTTCCCAGTAGAGAGAGAAGTTACGGGCAGCAGCGTTAGACCTTGTATCTGGCGAGCGGGGAGGCTCTGTGTCACTCACGGTGACCTGTCTGGAGCACACTGAGGTGGGAGAGGTTGCTCCCAAATATATTAATGAATACAGGATTGCTATGCAGACTTAGGTCTTTCAGAAAGAAGTCACCACCAGAGTTTTTCTAACCTCTCTGAAGAACATTGCCAGCTGGTACATCATACTAGGGACTCAAGCGATCTGGAGCTTTGCTTAAAAAACTCCTGGAAAACCACTTATCGAGAGAAAATGTATGCACAGGTAGAATGGAAGCAACGAACAAAATCACCAAAAGGTATGTTGGCACTGACTGAATACTCAATAGCAGCCTAATTCATTAAACTACTAAGCACTGACACATCAGGGGACTGGTTATCTAAAAATTGGACACTCCTTTGTCTGTAATCCCCCTCCAAAAAAGTAACTTTGGAGAATTTTGGACTTGAAATTCTGCACACATTATCTTACTTTTTAATTGTGATACAGTATCTGTTGGCTTTTTCATAAAGATCCCACAATATCCCACAATAAAGGCTGAACTTAAAAAAAGTTGTAATCTTTATGTCCAGTTCTGGTGATTCTTTCATTCAAATTCTGAGAGTAACATATTGTGTAAAGAGTAAATCACTGAAGGTGATGATCTGCGTGTGATTACCCAGGTTAGAGTGTTAGTGTGGATTAGTTCTTCTACATGAGGTCAAGTTAAGTTTTTCAACATGGTCATCGATATCTATGGGAGAAAAAAGCTGTTTCTGAGCGGTACCACAGGAGTGGCTTGTGGTGGTGGTACTGGATTGCCCAGCTAATCTTTGTTTCTCTGATGATTTCACAGACTAAGTGTCTTCCAAGAAAACCATTTAGAATTACAATACTGAGCTTAAGACCAGAGAAGACCTTTCTCTCCCCAGGTTGCAGTGATCCTCACTGACAACCCACTACAGCATTTCTATTACAAATGTGCACCAGACTAACATTGTAACCTTCTTGTCAAGCATAGGGTATCTTGTCAGGCATGTTAGACAGAATTAATAGTTATTTCTACTTGGTGGGAACCCTGGAGATGTAAAACCATCAAAACAGCAAAAGAGAGTAATGTCCTATGTAAATATTATAGAGTAGGACCAATTGTTCCCCCAGAGTCCATATCCCAACCACACGAGCAGAGTCTTATCTTTAATCCAAAAGTCAGTGCAGTCACCACTTCATTTGAAGAAATAATCACTGTGAACAGAATTTGTCTCTTCTGCCCTTTTCTCATCTAAAAGCAGGATGTCAAGTTTCTTTGTCTAGGAGAGATAGTAATGTCACAGAGAAGGAGTCATCCCACGCTAAGACAAGAAGGATGAACTGTCCTCCAAAGTTCCCTTCTGCTTCCTATTAACTTCAAGGGGGATCTTACAAGATTAACTTAGACTGGATGCCAAAGTGCTAACATTAGATAAAATTAATCCCATTCTTCATGCCCACATCCACACACCTGCAGAAGAAATATAAAAATGACCATCTCTCAGAAGCACTGAGAGGGTTCGCTAATTAAAGCCAGTGTGCTGTTCTCAGTGGCAAAACTCTCACTGATTTCAGTGGAAACAGGAGCAATCCATGACATGTTTTGAGCCCAGTGGATGCCAAATGTGATGCAGGTGAAAAATGCCTTGGAGGCAATTTGGTTTTGATAGAAAGAGAAGCAACAGGCTTAACCTGCAGTGAAACAGGTTAGATGAGATGTTAAGGGAAAAAAACTTTTGGTGGACAGCTGTGCGTAAGAGCATGCGTAAGCAATCAGGAGTTATTTAAATGCATATGATTCTGCTTCCAAAGAGGAATTTAATTTTTATAATTCTGTAGCAGTTTTGATACTCTCTCCCCTTCGTTTTGGGGGATTCACCTAGAAATTTATCACTGCAGATGATGTGCAGGCACAGAAGGTGTGCGAGAGGTTTCCAAGTTTCAGTAGCACAAGCTGTCAGATGTTATGAAGGTACTTTCAGGCTTCAGCCACATTTCCGGACATCTGCTTAACACTGGCCTTATACTCCAGATTCTTAATTACCCTGCTTTTCTCTGAAGCCATTTCTTCTTTCTCACTCATTTCTATCTCTCAGTTCTCTCATCTATATTGCCTGAGCTTCTCTCACATTTTGTATTTTGGACCCTTTGGGCATCTAGTCTCAAGTCTAAGGACCACTGCTACAGGCTGATAACCAACTAGTCTTCATGAGCTATCATGTGAATAAAAGGTTGCAGGAATGAAGGGCTTTGCCTAAACATTTTCAAATTCTATTGAAATATTTATCAGTAAAAAAAACTAATTTGAGACTAATGAGCTAAGTTGTGTTTTTTTTCTTATGAGAAGGTCACCATGACTAGGTTATATATGAAAAAAAAAAAAAAGAAAAAAAAACCCCTGGCATATGCAGTTCTGTGTGTGCTTGCGTGCATCTCCTGTGGCAATGTATCAGTAGAGCAGCTCCTATTTTCAACAGTCATTAGCCAAGCTTCACTCTTAATGGATCTAGAACTTGAGATAAGTTGGCAAATTATTATAAGAGTGTTAGTGGAGCTTGTCCTTCAAAGAAAAAAAATTGCTCCCGACAGCATGGAAAAATATGTTCAGATGGTGGGTCTAAAATAGCTTTGATTATTTAATAAATACTGTAAATTCTGTAAATAAAGTCCTTGACCATGAAGGTCTCCTAGAACTACTACACTGAAGTACATATTGTAAAGAACTCTGCACTACCTTATTTTCCTGTACACTCTAAATATTGTTAATGGTTTCTGGCCCATTTTTCAATCATTCTTATGCATGGCCACAGCTATATACTCATAAGTGTGGTCATCAACCCAAATTTTGTGATGTACAAATTCAAAGAAACACTCCAGTGCTTCCACTGTGAACACCTTTTCTTCCCGTTCTCATCTGGATCTTAATCTCTTCCATAACACAGGAGTAACCTTCCCCTATGACAATTCCTCTCCATATCACAGGTATGGTAACCACCTACATTCAGTCCAAAATCCAGACTCATCTCCACCAGGCACTATGAGCAGCCCTTCCCTCTTCCTCCACACATAACCACAGGCTATGTGTCTGCCTCGTGCCTGATCGTGAACTCTTTGAGCTCTCTGGACATCTACATTTCAATATGTGACTCAAAGGTCTGCTGGACGCTTGAAAAAATTAAACTTTCCTGATCAATATGACTAAAAAAAGGAGGTAAAGTTGGAGTGAGTCTGAAATCTAGGTATCATTTTATTAAAATGCTATTAAAGATGCAGACATTTCTTTCAAAAGACTGAAAATAGACCTTGAAGCCAGTGATTAGCAGAAGAGCAAAAATCCTGTAAAGACAGAAAATTGACTGTACGGTACAATCAAGTTTCTTTGTGAAGTTCTAAATGCTTTCTTAGAAAAATCCCTATAAATTAGTGATTCTATAAGAAAGTCTAAAGGAAGGTGAACTCTTGGCATAGCTTCCAATCACATTTTGCACATATAGTTCATAACAGTTAATGACATTTCTCTTCTCTTCAATTTCACATAAAAAGATAAAAAGGAAAACTGTGAGAATTTGTCTATAGCATGATAACTGCGGTCAATATCTTGCTATTTGCTCTGTCAATGCCATCAAAATATTGTTTAATAATTTAGAAGCAACCATGTAATTTTCTTCCTGAGTAGTAGCAAATTAGGCACTTACTAAATAATTGACAAAAATACTTAATTCTAGGGATGCCTTGAGGAACATACTATTAACTGACAGTTTTTAAAAGTTTTCCTTGCATTAGTGATTATATTTTTAAATTATTTTCATTCCAATTCTTACCAGCATAGGAAACTGCACAGCTTGATGCTTCAACCTTCTCATTTTCAATAACTAACCACTTTCTCTCACAAAATAGAGAGGGAATCATGCAGAGGATTCATAAAAAAGTAGATATATGGGGGGAAGAATTCACATAGGCGGGGTATACAGTTTCAGGCTCCATATCATAATGTATTAAGTTGGCATGCCTATTTCTATGAAGACATTGCAAAACTCAGAATTTCAAAAGAAATGTCAAAAATGTAAAAGATCTACAAATACAGTTTTACAAGCGACTTGAAAAAGACAGTTTTAAATAATGCGGCAAACTATACCCTTTAAAATCTTTATAAGAAAAGCATGTCCATAGTTCCACGCAGTTGCCTTCTTCAAAGAAGCTGAAATACTGGTATCAAAATGCATTAAAAACACCTGCAACCTGGAAATGTAAGTTCCACATTCTCACAAAAACAAAAGAGGAATTCCATTGTGAAGCAATGTCTGATTGTGGGATTCTTCTTTCAAATGGAAGGAAAAATACAACATTTAGCTGAATTCAGCTGCATCCCACCCACACTGCTGAAAGGTAACCCACCTCCTTTGTTTGAGGATTATTTTGGGTGACTGTGCATTCTGAGCAAAGAGAGCCAGGAGAATTGTATGCCATTGTCCGCTTGCACCAAAGGTGTTTCTAGGCATTTCAGTGAAAAGACTTGTGCAGATGAGCTAGAGCTGCTTAGCAGTAGAAGGCTCAGCAGCTATGTTGGAAGAATGTTTGTTATTTTGCCCTCACTTATTTTTGCAAAAAACTCTAGGAATAGAACTGGAGTAGATCCTATGAGCCCTTTAACCAAGATCTCTATAATTTGATTGATGATTTCCAGTAAATCTACATTTTTTTCTCCAGGAGAACAAATCATTATGAAATATCACTGAACTATGCACTTTGAGATTATTCATTTTCATTGTCATCATGCCATATTTTCTGTTTCACTTTGTGTTTTTTTTCCTGGAAAATAATCTGTTTTACCAGTAGCTGATCAGTATATGACAGGTTCAGGTTAGACCTTGCCATTCAAGCTCAAACACTGCAAGATCCTTTAGGCAATTTGCTCCCCCAAAATTTGGCACCCAAGTGCTTTCAAGGATCTTGATTGTGTACACTAATTACTTGTCCTAGTGACTGTTTCTAAGCAATGTCTGAAAACAGCTGGTTGTCTACTCTGCAAGGACACTAATAAGTAATTCGGAGAATTACTACTTGCTCAGAGGGTGGGAGAGAAAGGAATAGAGCAACAGTTCCTTCCTGCTCTTGGTTTCACTTTTTTTTTTTTTTTTTGCAGTGTAATACAGTTGCTTTTAATTCCACAGTAATTAAATTGCTTTTTGACCCATGTCACAGAGCTCAGAGTCCTGTCCTACATACTGTATGAAACCCATGTAACCTATGAGCCTCTGTTGTTGAAAGCTCAGATACTTGTACTTCTTCTGTTCATGGCTTAAACTGTTCTGACTACCTATCACAAAAGTGAAGGTGTGTGTTAGCTGTTACTTTGTTTTTTAAAAAGAAAGAAATTCCCTGTGCTTAAAAACGTTAGTATCTAAGTGGTATAAATTACAAGCCTTGCCATTCACACCTTACTGAGGTAATGAAGTGGAACAGGGGTAAGTTGCCATCTGCTGTTGTTTGGCTGTAGACAGTTTTCTGCAAGACTAAGTTAACTGGTCAGCAGCACATCTGTTTTTCCTGTGATCTGTGATGCCTGTAATTGCCCACTGCAAAAAAATAAAAGCATTATCTTAAGATGAAAATTGAGAATTTGGAACAGATTGTTGGAGGCAGCGAAAGTCGGCAGGGCATCTCTGAGATGGCAATTTCCAGAGCTTTCTTACATTCCACCTCTGGCTGGTATCTCGGAGGAACTGCATGTCTGTGTTTCAATAAGACACTGTGGTCTCTGCCTTGGAGGCTGGAGAAAGAAAATCTGTAGTATTCACAGGGATTGGACAGAGTCAATATTTCTTATGTTTGTGTTTTTCAAATAGGCTAATTAAAGTGCTAACATCTGTCACAGCAGAGTTCAGCTTTAGTAGATCGTTAATAGCAACTCACTATCATAAAACACATTCAGAAAGTAGTCAGAAGTATTACTCAGACAGAAATCTAAGCAGAATCATAAGTAATTTTTCGCCTGCTTTTAACACTTTTTTTAAGAAAAGTCTCTACCTTATTAATAAGGCATGTTTTCATGTAATGATTCCAAAGCCATCCTTGCTGTAGATCTGTCTAAAATCCTGTAGTTATAATAGGGAATCCAATTTGATTTGGGATTGGGGGGGAGTGTTTACTTTTCTTTGTTTGCTTTGCCACTATGGGTTCTGGGGAAAAAATATATATAAAAATGAGAGTTTTAAAGTAGTGAATTTGCAGGGGTTTATGAGATCTTCCTGGAGGGGAGGTATTACCTTTCACACTTAATGGGGTTTTTGTTCCAAAGATAAGGAATGAGCCTTTTTTTAAAGACAAACTACATTTCTAAGAATCACAGGCAATGGCCTGACTTGAGCAGCTAAAGCTGAATCCATGAGAAAAGTCATCCACATTAACAACACAACTTTGTCCTTGTCATCTACATATGTTATGCATCTACCTTTAGCAACAAAAAAGCTGGACAAAAGCTGAGAATTAATGATTCCGGTACAACTGTGTTCTTAAAGAAAACATCATATGATAAATAAAATACTTGGTCTTAGTCACTGCAAAAAGTATCTGCTGTATTTTACAGCTGTCTGCGACTAATCTACCTATCTCAGACAAAGGTATAGGCAATATTTATCTTATTCACTATAACAACTGAGAACCAAGTAAGTTTAAAAACAGAAATAACTATAACCATTCCCTTAGATGTGTTTCTTGTAGGAAAGAAACATGAGTAGCATATAGATTTGACTTCTATGCGTATGCATGAAACTTGCTAAGAGAAGTTAAACTGAAGAGGGTAAACTATAGTCATTTTTATGTCTGCTTTAGAGCAGTTTTCACAAGATAGGTCCAGCTGAGATGTACATTTCATCTCTCATAACTGATGAAAATCACAAGTGACAGAACATTGTCAGTCTGGGAAGCAGTGGATCTGCAAGGAGGCCTTGCTTAGGATACTGAGGAGGTAAAGCATGTGCTAAATAACAATTGTCTTGGCGAAATAAAACATTTAAGACGCTAGTAAAACCCTTTAAAAGGCTTTAAATGAAAATGCCAGTGAAAAGGCATTTTTTAAAAATAGGTTTCTTTTGGCTTTTTAGAACAATAGCATAACTTTGGAAGGAGGTCATATGGTTCAGCCACCCTGCACACCCTCAAAGCAGGGACAGCTTCGAATGTTAAGAAGCAAAGTATACAGCTGGTTGGTGACATTTTTGAAAGTACGTACGTTTTGGGGTATCATTTTTGTCTGTAATTTATTATTACACTGTCTTGTACTCTTTTTGTCTCCACCTTCCTGACTTCAGTAGTAAAAAAAGAATAAAGTGGAAATGGAAAATCTAAGGATGTTCTCATTAAGGTAACTGTGAAATTACACTTTTATGATTCTAGCACATATTTTCTATATCATAACTATGTCTAGTTTTGTTTGTTTTTCTCTGACTTTCTCTATCCCAAGGTTTCCTGGATAACTGAGCTAATGGTGGTTTCAGCTGTTACAAAGCATGGGCTGTGGGTCCTGTTATATCGACTATATTGTAACTCCCTGTTTCCCTCACCACATTCATTCTCTAATCCCCCAAAATGAAAGTAAACAAGTTAGAAAAAGTGAGTCTCTAACCTTTTGGGAATATAAGCATGCAGCCTGTTAATTGCAGCGAAGTTATTTCAGAACACAAGGCTGGAAGCTCTCAGAAGTTCTCCTTGTGAATAGATGCAGGAAGAGATGAGACAAGTGGCAAAGCCTTCAGCAACACTTGTGACAGATAAGAGAGGGATGTAGCAGACAATGAGGGACATCTTACAAATATGGTGGAAATAGCTAGAGGAAAATCAAGAGAGGCCAGAAAGGAAACAGATTACAAGAGAGGAGAGACCAGTAGTACCAAATGCAGCCAGAAGACTAAAGAGGAGAAAACAGACAAGAAGTTCTGGGATTTGCCCAGGAGGAAGACTTAGGTGACCTTTAGCAAGAGAAAACTGCTATCGAGTGCTGGGTTCACAATTAAAAAGACATAGATCAGATGGAAAATGGGAAAAGTATCAAGGAGTTATGTGGCTAGCTAAAGAGGAAGGGTTGTCTGAACAAGGTTCACAAAAGCATTGTATATTACTTAGGAAGGTAAAAACATGCATTTGTGAGATAGTTGCCAGCCCAAAGTTGCTAGGTGTCTTATTTTCCAGCTCTAGCTTCTATGGCTCAGTGAAAATATAGCTAGCAGGGTAGGAATTGAATAGGGACCACTAGTTAATGCAGATGCTAAATGACAAGGGAACAAAAAACTTCTGAGGACCATTTAAAATACGTGTGTAGAACATATAGAGTATCATATATTTTACAAATGAGCTTGCATGAATACCACAGCTGAATTTGTGTTTGGCCATGAAAACGAGAAATATCACACCTAATTTCTGAGCAGACACGGGTAGCATTAGAAGCCACACAGAGTACATCATCTTGTTACTCAATAAATCTTTGCCCCCCACCCACTGATGCTCCTTGTTCCAGTAATCATTTGTAGTGAAATTCCAGGGACAACAACTAATAGAGTCACAGCAGTACACCTGCATTATAACAGGAGGGAACTGTGATTACCAGAGGAGAATTTAAACAACTCAGGATTAAATGATGCCTGAGCTGTTCAAGTCCACACAAAGACTTCAGTGAACTTAGGCAATTCTGGTTTCAAAACCACCCATCACCCATGGAATTTTTGCAGTTCTCTGTGCAGAATAATGCACTATGGACTCATGAAAAAAAAGGAGAATGAGTGGTACTGTCCAAATTAGAGGGTCTCACTATCAATTTTGCCATCCACTGATATCCAGTGTGATAAGAATATCAACATGACCTCAATTGAACTATCATACCATGTATCTGGGCAGATTAAGCAGTGATAAGCAACACAATGGATAGCATCAGGTAGAGTTTGCTCTGCCAATGCTTTGGAGTCTTAAAAGGTGGCACCTGTTCAACCAATACTTGTTCTATGCAGAATCCATTGATGGGGAAAGTTGCAAGGGTCATTTTTATATCTGTAATACGTAGGGGTAGAAGAGTCTATGCTTGCTACTCTCAATGCTCTGTAATCTATAGTTAAAGTTGGACTACTATTCACTGCATATAAACAGATGTTTCCACCTCTTCTCATGAATGTAAACACAGGCTATCTCATTAGGCTACAACTAAAAATTCACCTTTTAAGCTCTCACAAAAAAGGACCTCACTAGAATAGAAAATGAATAGACTAATGTACCTGACATGAACCTAGATATTAATAAGGCACATTCTTAGTACATATCCCACAAGATGTGATGAAATTTTTGTGAAAAACAGAAAAATACAATTATATTGCAAATATCTTTGTGAACTAAAACACTACCGCTGCTAATGTGAGGTAAAATTGTTGTATTTATTCTCTTGGCTGATTCTATACTTCAACTTTATCCTTGAGTTCTTGAGTGTATAGTCATGGAAAGATCATGACCTAATCCTGATCAATATACATAAAAATTGATTCACGTCTAATGTAACTAGTGTAGTTGATGGGCTACATCCATTTGTGGTGTAACTACAATGACATCAGTACAGATATTGCCAGGATAAGTCTCACCTTGTTTCAGTGCAAAGTCTGGGAAAATACTGAAGAGTGTTATTAGAAGTATTCATCACTTAACAATGTTTCCTGGCCACATCACAGAAGTTAGGGCTTTCACTTTTTTCATTTATTTAGACAATCAGCAAGTTCAGCTACCATGTAAATGTTCTAAAACTCAAAGCTGGAGGGCAAAGAGGTTTGTTTTAGGGGCAACATGCAGAAGTCTAAATTTGTCATAGACAATAGAGAAGAGTTGTTTGAAAATGCATTAATAAAGCAATGTGGGCAGAACAATGGCAATCAGAGGTAGAATTCAGAACAATAAGACAATACAATCATACCTTTATTTTCCTTTTAAATTTGATATTGAAATGAATGTACAGCATAATACATAAATTCTCATTATGGCTAACAAGATAAATAGCTGTGTCATGCAAATTCTTCTACCAAGTTCTTATCATGAGTAAGGCAGAGCTGGATTTCTGATTGCTCATTTTGTAGCCATGAAAGGCCTTGACAGATTCCAGTTCCTTCCGATGCAGTTTTCTGCCAGTACAAAGAAAACTGACAAAGAAAAGAAAAGCCAACCGATGTTGTTGGCTTGTCCATGCCTGATAATTTCTCCCTACATGTAAGACTTACTAACTGTTGTGGTTTAATCCCAGCCAGCAACTAAGCACCACACATCACCAGCAGGATGGGGGAGAGAAATTAAAAAAAAAGTAAAACTCGTGGGTTGAGATGAAGACAATTTAATAGGACAGAGAAGGAAGGGAATAATAATAATAATCATCATAATCATATACAAAACAAGTAATGGACAGCACAATTGCTCACCTGCTGACCAATGCCCAGCCAGTTCCCAAGCTGCAGCACCGCTGGCCATCTACCCCCAGTTTATATACTGAGCGTGATCTCATATGGTATGGAATATCCCTTTGGGCAGTTTGGGTCAGCTGTCCTGGCTGTGCCCCCTCCCAGCTTCTCACTGGGCACAAGGCTGAGAAATCCTCGACTAGTGTAAGCACTACTTAGCAACAACTAAAACATCAGTGTGTTATCAACATTATTCTCATCCTAAACCCAAAATGAAGCACTATACCAGCTACTAGGAAGAAAATTAACTCTATCCCAGCTGAAACCACGACACCAACTTAATGGCTTTACAGTTTCTACCATGTCAAGAGAAAAGACATGTCAGAACACTGTCTATAGCCTGGCAATTTCTCCCTCCCCAGCAGCCTATCAAGAGCTACTGAAAGATCATGAAGTTTTTCCTGTACTGAGCTAGGAATGAAACATGTATACAGTAGAGGTGCCGTGGCTTTCCAGATTCTCTGATCTTTCTGTCAGGCTGCCAGATGAAAGAGGATTTGAAAGCATACCCATTTAAACCCTTTTCCAAAAATATTTACTGTTATTTCTGAACTCTTCTAGATTTTGTGCCATTGCCACAACTGAACATTGTAGTTCCTGAAGCAATACTGACTGTCTTCAGCAGAGATTTGGACCCAAAGACAATCAGAAACTAAAATAAAACCAATGTTTTTTCCAGGTCAGTCTCCTCCCAGATGATCAAAGGAAATTATTACGTGGTAAACATAGCAGGCAAACCACCATGCAAGCAGAGACTATTTGGCTGCTCAGGACTGAACTGTATGTTTATGGTTTAAAATGAAGGTTGACAAAAACCATCCTGGAGCTGGTCCCTAGCCATTTTTCTACCCTTTCTCCTCTACTGTTTCTGTTTATAAAGTTATATGATAGCAGTACACATTTTGAATGTGCTTTAGTCTGCTTCCAGCATGATGACAAACTGTCAAAAAGATGTCAGAGCTGTATTAGAGAGCCTAGATGTTGACTGCAGATGTTCACACAAGTAGACTGAGAGCTCGTCTCTGATTAGCAAGCTGGGTTGGGAATGCACTTACGTGGCTGCTCCATGCTGAAAGTCATAATCTCATCTTCCAGGAGCTATTTCTGAGCTGCTGCTGACTTCATTTTTCCAACCCCTTATTAGGGCGCTATGTGCATCTTGCAGATTAGAGGCAATTCTCCCTCCCTAATTTAAGCATTTCAACAAATCTTCGTACCTTCTTTTTTATCAATCAGATCCATATTAGTGATACCTTCAGCTTTATTGTGATCTACATGCATATCCCTTCCAAGCTATGTTAGTGATACCTTCAGCTTTATTGTGATCTGCATGCATATCTCTTCCAACTTCCATCATACAGGATTTAAGGGGTTTTTTTTAGTTTAGTTCTGGTTCTCTCCATAGTAGCTCTGTGCTGCTGGCCATGCTCAGCTAGTGTTTTTTCCCAGATCAAAACGTCGTTCCATTAAACCTTCATGCTTTCCATCCCATCAAAATATTGATGAATTTCCCCATAAAACACCCTGGGAGCTGAATACATGCCAGTTCCACTTGCTGTTTTTGCCAGACTGAAACTTTGAGCTCTGCATGACTTTCTGCCTCAGGTGGCTCATAGTGGTTTGGATTTTCTGATGTCTTCAAGTTCAGAGCACTGACCATCCTCCATAGTATTACTGTGGACTGGTTGATTTTCTTTGCCTGGTGAACTCAAAATGTTTCACGAGGGGTGATTCTGATTTTGTTCTGTAGTAGCCCCCAGAATTTTTTGATTCTGCTCACAGACTCATTTCCTGCTGGGACATACCTAGCCCTCAAAAATTGCTCTTCAGCCTCAGTTCTGTGACAGACTGTTCTCTGGTTTCACCTTCAGTTTGTATTTTTTCTGTTTGCAGTTGTGTGGTGCCATACTCTTCAAATTCCCTTCTAAGAGTTGTAGCATTACTTTCCTTTCGTTTGAATTATATGGAAATTATTAGGCACATAAAGCACTTTGAAGACAGATATTCTAGAAATAGGGCAACCTTTTAACTGATTTACTCTGTTACTGGCAACCTAATACAGATGCTTGCAAGCACAGCATGACATGCTATTTAAAACTTCCTGTGAGTTTTCCAAATCTCTAGAGAGTTTTGGCTCCAATGGAGCTTTTAGTTGCTCCATTCTTTCACTCCAGATCTTTTCTTGCTCCATTTTACAAAGACCACGAGGTGATCAGCAATCATTCAGAGCTTACCATTCCCACTGGAGTTCTGCTTTCTTTGACTGTTTTTGCCAGCTGCTTTGTGTGCAGTCAGAGGGAGCAAAGCAGCAAGGACTCTTGCCATATGCCAGGAAGGAACATACAGCTGCTGGCATGAAGGAAGAGGTGACAAAAGTCACTGAGAGCTCTGAAAGCAAGCAAGTAGGGAATGGCAGTTCCCGGAGGGTGATGGAGAGTGTAGGCGATCAGCCCCTGGCTCTGACACATGCCCTCAAATCAGTAAAGCATGCAGCCCTTGGTGCCTATTGTTTCACGTACATCAGCTCTTTTCTTAGCTGAGGAACACATGCTTTGCAGTTCATGCTCTTGTCAATCACAAAAGAGCTATGCATTCAGCTGCTATCATCAGGGCCCAGGCCCTGTGGGCTCTAACAGCCCTGACCAGCCTCACCTGGAGCCTCTCCACACTCTCTGCCCATTGGACCAGGAGCCCTATTTCAGTTCAGCCCAGCATACATGCTTCTTGCCTAGGTTGAGTTACAGGGGTGTCTGTCTTGGCTCTTGAGTCTGGCCTGGCTTCCTGGATGGAGCTTGGATGTGTGTTCTAGATACCTGGTCTCTAGCCCTACCTCCTGGATGGATGTGGGACCCACTGAGCAGCCTTGTTTCCAGCCCTGTCTCTGCTAGACCCTGGACATGGCTTATTTCCTCACCACATCAGAGGCTGTTGATGGACCCTGTTTCAAACCTCCAGCTCTGCTCACCCAGCTTAGACCCTGTGGGATGGTGCCACATTAGTGAGGGGCTGGCCTGTTCTGGGGTCACCAGTAGCTCCTGGCTTGGCCCCTGTCATGGTATAGCTCTGCTTATGCTGCTCCCTGACAACTACAGCCTCCTCTTCCCCTGCAGAGGAGAGCAACCTTACACCATGGCTGCTCCTGTTAAGACAGGTGTAAGTTGTACAGGTAAGTAAATGCAAGGAGTTTGATCTCCTGTTCTGTGACCTTTATTTACCCTGGTTCTATGCAGGGGCCATGAAATACAGGTTTTTATCTGTGCTTTTTCAATTAAAGATTTACACTTGCCACATTAGATGACCCAAGGTCAGATTGGCTGGTCTGTACTTTCCCACACTCGCATCAGAAGGGAATATGGCCTAAACATGTTCAGCTCAAGCACTTCCCAGCTGACGTGTTGAGCTGAGATAATAACAAGATTAAAACTAGCAGAGGGTATCAGGAAGGCAGAAGTTCTGTGAGAACTTTCTCAACTGTAAAACTTTAGTCTGAAGTCCCTAGGGAAGACTGTCAAACCTCACTCCACAAGAACAGAAAGGAAGGGAAAGAAAGCAAGCTGCTGTCCTTAATGTAACAGCACCTGGAGAAGCCATACTAACAACTGAGAACAGTTGAGAGGAAAGGCACATAATATGCAACAGGTTTTTCTAAATGTAGTTGGGAATGATGTTGCAGTATACAGACTTCACATGTAATAGAGTCCTAAATGAGGCTCCTGCTGGGATGGGTGTTTGCCTAGCAGGGAGAAGTCACAAGCAGTTAAACAGCCATTCGAGACAGGAAGAAAATCAGACTTCTCATTTCAAATGTTACATCTGAACATTCAGTTACAGAGCTACCAGAAATAACAGCACACATAGTAGCAGTGGAATCCTGTATTTAAACACATATTTTTCTGCTAACAGGGGTCTACAAGTAAGTTTCCTTTGATATGTAATTAAAGGCAGTCAGCCAGACAGGCTGCTATTCCAGTTAAGAAAATTCGTATGAGGTTTACTCCAAAGCCATGTGAAATACTTCAATGAATATGAAAGGAATTAATGAAGATTTTCCAGTTTGTTTCTAATATAGGGAATCAGTCAATGCATTCCTACAATATTGTTGCATCAAAATAGGACACAGGAATTTCTCTGATGTTAAAACCCATTAATATTTCTTTAAAGCATTCGTTGATTCAGTCTTTCATCATAAGCAAAAAAAGTTGTGAGAGAAGAGTGATATTGGTAGTTTTTATCTGTGGGATTTCCCTGTGTGTCTGTTCCCAAATTGAAAAGTATGTGAAAATCAAACTTTTCTGTTTTCTCTCTAAATTAATTCTCTTCTGGAAAAAATTTTTAACTCTGAGTTTCTAAAATAGATGTTTAAATCTCTGTGAATGATTTTGTTTAAGAATGGAACTATAAACAGTTCTGTCATTGAGCAAAACCAGTGAAAATGTCACTATTTCTACCTGTGTTGAAAAAGTCAAAAACCAAAACCACTAAAAACACCTGCGAATTACTTCTCCTAACGTCTACAGATATTAAAATAACTGTCAGCTATTAACATTGGGTCTTTGTTTTATAGTTCTACCCCTATAGAAAACAAATGGAAGACAAAGCAGTATAGCTGTTGTACTAACTGAATGCATGAATATTTCTTAGTTATTAAAACTAAACACACGTTTTCATGCCTTTCCTTGTCAGTTCCTATGTCAATTTTGCTATAGAATCTATTGGATACTAACAACAAAACATGAAAACTAAATTGACTTTTATTTATTTTAAGGTACTACGAAATGGCATTAGTAGATTGGGTGGTTTCTCTCCCCTTTCTTGTCTTTGTAAAGATTCTCATCCTAATGCTTTGGATACGGGTACAATAATTTTGGTATATAAAGCTATTCTTATGCATGTCTACATGGCATTAGATCTTTGATAGCAGTTATTGAAATCTGCATTTCTTCTTACTGAGATTTTTCTACATTGTAGTCCACAGAAACGACCTCTGCAAAAGACACAAGCCTCTAAAATGTAACACAACATTATTCCACCCCATATAAATGCTGAGGGATAGCTTTATTCCATGGGAACTTGGTTGAGCAGCTTGATACAGGCTCCTGTGAGGAGCTAATTAAAACTTGATTTTTAATGTGGTGGTACAAGTTAAAAATCAAATTTTTTTGTTGCTTTGTGAAACTGAGTGAAGTATAAAACTACATTTTGTATTACACTGGGGATCAGGTGCCTGAAGAGACAGCAAATAAGCACTGTGCTAATAGTGGTGAAACTGAAAATTTTTTTATGATAGATTTGTTATTCTCTCATGGCTATAAACAGAAAGAGAACATAAGAGTTAGGGCAGGGGAGGTGAAAATAAAAATTCCCATTTATTTTCCACTGGAGCTCAAAGTAAGAATCTTCTACTTCTTGTCCACTTCTTTATCTTTCCACTTCCTAAGTAGAGTTCAGTGATTTTTTTTTTTCTTTTTTTTTTTTTGGCAGGCAAAAATTCACCCTGAGACTGAGTAGCCTGAAAGCAGGGAACAAAGGGGCCTTTTCTGAATTGGGTTGACACTGGTACCACATTTTTCCAGGATACTAAGTAGCCACATGAATTACTGGTATAAAACGACTTAAATATTTATTTTTGTTTCTGAGTGCAACTATCTTAGTCATGGTATCTGCATAATCTCTAATTATAAACCTGTCGTACACAGATAAGAGGAAAATCTCAGCATGTTTTCCTCACTTTTTAGTGGCAATTGCAGAGAGCTAGAATCAGGAGGGTTGCTTAATCCAAGTCTTGCAGCACCACCTACTGTTCACTGCTGTGGTTTTCGAGCATTTTTAAATCTTATCTGTACAGGAACTATTTAAAAATATGTAAATTTAAAAAAATAAATTCTGTTTAGGTAGGGGGGAAAAAGTTCATACCCAAGACCTGTATGGACAAGAGCCTGCATTATTGAGAAGCTGGAGTGTGGAAAGTATTTCACTTGTGATAACCCAGGGTTTTGTTCCCGAGGCCAGCCTTCCAGCCATGGCACTGTGCAAACAGAAACTCTTCTCCCTGGAGCTGAAGGAACCATAGCACCTGCTCAGCTCTCTGCCTCCTCCATCATGCTATTGCGAGGTAAGTCCAGTCTGGGATCTTTCTGTCCATAACGAAGTAGTATTCCGTGGGACATGCATTAGCTTAAGTAGGAGTCTTGAGGTGGGTTCTACTTGCTGTGGCTGAATGTCCTCACAACCTAGACAAAAAAAAAAAAAAAAAAAAATCTTTGTTTCTCTGTCTTAGTTCCTTCCTCTGTAAAATGTAAACTAGGCAGTGCCCAATGGATGTTGTATTGGGCTGGGACTTGGGAGATCTGCAGTTCCTAGCTCTGCCATTCTCCAGCTGGTTAATTTTGGGCACTGTGTGGTTCCTCAGTTTCCCCACCTGTAAGACATGACCAGCAATTCCTATTTTGCTAAGAATGCATCTATGTATTGGTCCTGTGCTAACCCTCTTGAAGATATGAGAATATATGTCAAAAATACTGAAGTGCTCAGGTAGCCAGGTCCTGGAGAAATCTATTTGCATTTGATAGATGAATCTATACAGTTGGACACACTTGAGCTTTGTCACTGCGGAGAACCCTCACTATACCCAAGATACGTGAAAGGCCTCAGACCCCGTTACGTTCAGTGGCAGTCAAGGACAATAAACCCATGAGATGAGTGAGAAAGATCTGACCTAATGAACACAGTTGTATGTCACTACAGAGATTCACTGCAATGGTTCTTATAGCGTAATGAATTCCTGTATGTACTTAAGTGAATTTTCTGTTTTTAAAAGAGAAATGTAGGATAGATTTAGATAAATAAGAAATGCTGTTTTTCTGCTTACAAATGCTTTCTTTGCACCATGCTGTACGAATAGTTCTATTTCATTAGCTTCCATCTCCTCATGGCATATCGCCAATGAGATCTTCTTATTAGTATCCCCTGCTCAATGTTTTATATAAAGAAAATAAAAGTCTTTGCATTTTCTTCTTTTGTTATGCCACTAACTACTGGTCAAACTACAAAATGAGATATTCTTGCTGGATCCTGCAAGTTAGTATCAAAAAAACATAATGTTTTCAGTCTGCAGGTGCTATCTGATGTCAGTACTCTATAGTCAATGCCCTTGAACACTATGTATTCTATACAGAACCAAAGAGATGATGTGACCTATTTCCTTATGACATCAGCAGTCTCACTATTAACTGCAGTAAAAGCTGTTGGAAGGATCTTATGATAAAAAAGCTGGTGTTGTCCTTGTCTGTTGATTATCCTTAGTGCATTTGCATTATATTGTTACAATACAGTGCTGTCATTACTTCAGGTATTTCGAAGGGGTGGGGAAAAAAGGAAAACCTTTTCTCTCTTAAAATTATGGCCACTGGGGCTCAGGTCAAACACTATGTATTGTGGCTGTTCTGCTGCAAAAAGGGACTGGCCCCTTGAGCAATGTGGATTCAGGCCACTCTCCTCTGCATGGCTGATGGGCCAGGGATAGCCCCCTGAGGCTAGTGCCCTGGGCAATGTAAAGCTGTAACTGGAGGCCCCTCTAGGCTACACAGATGAGACCCGTTTAGATCCCATGGGGTGGTGGAACTCCTGCCATTTTAGTAATCTGCAACAAGAGGGCAGCCATTGCCTTAATGTTAATCCAAGTCCATTTTAGTGAGATTTAACCTGAACCCTAAAAGCACACTTCATTTCTTGCAGGCTTCACAGGCTCCTTGGCATGTGTCCATGTGCCTATTACTATTCTGTAACTCATTAAGATATCTGTTTCCTAATGAGAGCAGAAGACTTTTGATTCTCTCCTTCCATCTGGATATAAGTGGACACAAAAGAGGCATGATTCTCCTCCTTCACTGAAAATCATTCTTTACAGAGATTCTTCTTCAGTCATTTCCCCACTCTTAATACAGCACTTGTCTTTATACAATTTGGCACCTGGTCCCCAGCAGTACAGGATGCAACTGCATATTCTAAACAGCTCTCTTCCACTCTGCAAGTACATATGCAGCACACACATGGCGTTCTGACATTGTCACATCAGGAATCTTCTGTCCTTCCAGCAGTAATGGGTCCAATCCAAATGACACAAGGTACTCCTTTTCTCTTCATGAATTTCACCTAGTGTGTTGTTGCTTTGAATATGAATAAACCAGTAGGAAAACCAAAGCCCTACACCACCATACTTAAAACAGGCATGTCCTTTTGCACCTAAACTTTATTAGGATGCTGCCAGGCATAGATAGACAGATTCAGGAGATTACAGACACACAGGTCAGCAGGACAGAGCAGCAGTAATAAAGACAGATCTCTAGTACTCCAGATTGTCACTGCTATACCAACAGAGGTGCAAGTGCTTCTAGCACATCTGGAGAGGTTAATACCTTTGTCCTGGAGGTATTGCCTGAACATGGAGTTACACCACTCTAGACAATGCACTGTGGGGCACAGGTGGGGACAAATGTGCCCCCTAAAGTCTCTCTAACACACCATCCTTTGTGGTGCAGTGGGGACCTCTTGTAAAAAATGTAAAAAAGTGTTAGAGCAAACATTATACAGTCACTTACTGTGAAGATTGACCTCTTTCATGCTCGGTTAGAACATTTTTGCTATCCCAAGAGTTCTGAGACACACACTGTAATCAAAGACTATTGCAGGAATCTTCTCCTTTAATAATGATCTCCCTTCCTTTTTTTTCTGCTTTCCTAACATGACAGAGTGACATTTTTTCTTAATAAGAAGGATTGGAAGGGCTGAACCAAACCAGTCCCCAGCACCATAGCATGCTGCTGTTTCAGTGGTAGCTTTGTCTCATTGACAGTTGTTGTCACTAGCATCAATAATTTAAAGCCACAGACAATGTGAAGTTGTAAATAATTTAAAAAATATAATTCACATCTGTTCTTACTGCTGCAGTTCAGTCAGGATCCAAACTTTTTTAAACCCATATTAATACTAAGGAGGACACAAAATAGCCAGCCTGCAGCAGTTCCTTCAAAACAGATCTTATTTTTATTTAGTTAACATTTCAACATTATGTTCTTGAGAGCAGAGGCTCTGCATACTGTAGCACATTGGAATATCAGGTTCTGACATTCTTTCTGTTAAAAGGCTCCCTAGAAGAATGAGGGTATCATTAAGTCATAGAAAACCCTTAAATAAATAATAATTTGACCAAAAAAAAACAAAAAACAAAAAACAATTCTCACTGCTTGCCGGAATGTTATACAAAAATATATTGAGTCAAAGTATGATTGAGATGTGCTGCACCTAGCAATTCTTCTTCCAAGAAACATTAAAACAAACAAAAACTAGCACCCCCCACCCCCCATTCTAAAGTTACCTGGGACTTAAAAGAGCTCTACAGGATTCTTTCCCTCTTAGAATAAGAAATAATGCTGCTTGCAAAGAAACCTTGTAAAGTTTTACTTACTTTCTGACAAGGACTCTTTCCAATAACTTCAGGTTTCTTTCTTGACATGAAGCATTCATAAATCAGATGCTAATTAGTTATCTGAGTATAAAAGCTATAGTGCTAGGTAAGTCTCCAAAGTGACACGTGCATTTGAACCACAGACATTCCAGTATTATTGAGATATATTGAGGGATTACTTCTTGTTTTGTAAAAAGAAATCTCAAGAATCAGTGCGGTTGTTGCTCATTAGAATATTCTTGTCACCAGTGTAATTTACATGCATTAACAATTTTTGCCTATACGGGTAAGGTTGCTTTACTGAATAAGGCTGTTGAACTCAGTTTACTGATAAGCTGTTTTTTCTGACGAAGATCATGAAAGTCTTCCGATATGGGCCTCATACAGCATTTGGGAAATGTTTTCTTGTTTACCTTTTTTGTTTATTGTTTTCCTTTTATAAAAAGAAATATGCAAGAAGTTTCACATCATCCAACCTTCCAGCTTATTTTTCATGTGTTCAGACTTCCCTGAAGTAACTGGGACTTTTCCTAGTTATTTTGTTGTATGGGATCAGGCTTTTTTGTTTGGTTTATATGAGCAAATGCAGGTTTACCTCAGAGATAATAGTTTTGAGCACCTTTAGAGTCAATGGAGGAAAAAATGGACACTTCTAGGCAACAATTAGCTATGTCAAAAATCATGCCTTCAAAACATCTATTTCTACCCAATATCTATAAGGGGAGCCAAGGATGACTTCTTCAGATGTGTAAATATCTCTACAGAAGAAACTTAAAGTTGTGTGAAGTAAGTTTTATCATGGTCTTGTCACTCTGAAAGACATGGAGATCTTCCAAGGAACAGACAAAAAAACACGCTTTAGACACAGACTTCAAACATAGGCAGAGCACAGTATGATTCCTAGTGTCACTCACACTTCTAATTTAGCCAGAGTGAAACTTCGCATAACAAAGTCAAACATGCTTCTACAGCAGATGGACAGGCAGCAGCTCTTCCTTCAGCCAGTACTAGTCTGAGCAGTATGAAAAGCCAGAGTAAGTATCCTCAGGGTATTCAGCTCCCTGAGCTGGAAGACAGGGATGGAGAACAGAATAAACCCACATAATAGAGGAGGAAGCAGTTAAGGATCTGCTATGCCACCTGGATACCCACAAGTCTATGGGGCCTGATGGGATCCACCCAAGAGTACTGGGGGAGCTGGTGGAGGAGCTTGCCAAGTCACTCTTCGTCATTTATCAGCAGTCGTGGTTAACAGGGGAGGTCCCAGATGACTGGAGGCTTGGCAGGGTGATGCCTATCTACAAGAAGGGCCAGAAGGAAGATCTGGGGAACTACAGGCCTGTCAGTCTGACGTTGCTGCTGGGGAAGGTTATAGAGTAGATTGCCTTGAA
>NW_010512361.1:0-15152 GCF_000687285.1 Phaethon lepturus
GCTGCCTGCAGAGCCGCCCCACGCTCCACTCTGCCAAACCAGCTGTCTCCTGACGGGAGAAAATAATCTGGGATCAAGGACAGGAAACTGGATCTGCACACGCAGGCGAGATGAGAAACTCATGTTTTGTGGCAACCCGCTTCTGTCAGTGCACTCCCCTCCCCGGGCAAAGAGAAATGAAAATAAAACAAATAGAATAAAAGCAGGTAAGCTCCGCTAATTTTTTTTTTTAACCTTTGTGTGAAAAAAAGAAAAAGGAAAGCCTCCAAGTGCATTTTTTTCTGGCATCAGTGCACTCTCCTGCTCCCGTTCCCACGACAGCTCCCGCGCCCTCACGGCAAATGCAGGCGGCTGCCCAAATACCCAGGGGGTTTGCGGAGAGAGGTGCCACACAGAAAGCCACCGGCGAAGGCTGCGGGAGGGCGGCAGCCCTGTACGGCTGCCAGCCCCGGTGACCGTCTGCCTTTTGCTCCTGTCCCTCACACATCTGTGTTTCAACACCCCAGCGAACCCTCACACTGCGGCTGCAGCCTGCACTGACTGGAAATATTTTGAGGGACCGAATGTGTTGCTTAGAAGAAGAAAATGGCCTTTGATACACTTCTCTAAAAGAGGCAATTAAAGAAAAGCAACCCACAAGCCTTCTGAACTGGCCGGTTGGCTGGAAAGCGGCTACCAGTCGGTCCTGCATGGAGCGATGGACGACTGCCGGGAATGAGTGGAACCATCTGGTCCCACTGCCCTGCGGCCCCGTCGCCCTCGGGGGGATGTTTAACAGGGATGTGCTCGCTGCTCCAGCGCCATTGCCCTAGCAACACAACCAAAGTGTTTGTCAACATGCGAGCAATGTGAATGATGGCGCCTTGTCCGAAGAGGTCTGGACTGTGTGTGTGGTTCTTCGTCACAAAAGCTGGTTTCACCACTCGCCTCACAAAGAGCCTGAGTGGGAAACCAGGAGCTGGGAGGGAAACTTTCCTGGGAGTTAAAAGCATATTTTACTTTTAATTGCATAGGAACTGCCCTGGCCTTTTGGAATCAGCGGCATCTAAACTAATAAATAGTACCAATCTAAAGCTGAGGAGAAATAGCTACAATTTTAACAAATGTCTGCTATTTTTAGATAATAAGAGATCTTCTGCAGAAGCATTGGAAGTCCACTATGCCCTGCCACTGGACGCTATCAGGCTTCTGAGGGTCTTTCTATTTCCTTAAACCTTTACTGAATTAGGCCTAAGGAAGCCTTATATCTCATTGTCTTGCTGTCACTAGGTTTAAATGGAAATCTATTCACTGAAATTCCTTTTTTTCATCAGCCATTTTTTCCCAGATCAGATCAGATGTCAATACTGTCTTTAATGGGAAGGAGCAGGGTCATGTCTGAACAATGTTGTGTTCTTCTAATGAACAACACAGGTTTCTGTGGCTTACTTTTCACCCCCTCATGTTCCCACCAAAAAAAAACCCCCATCAAATTCCTTAGTGCTATCCCTTATGACGCTTTCTTCTTCTTCTCTCCTTTTCCTGCTCTGGTTCATGTCAAAGTGCAAGTTTTCCCATGACCAACTCATCTTGATGCACAACTCTGTCAATTAACAGTGCAGTTTCTCTCCATTAAAAAAAATTGCAGCAAAACTGTTCACAAAAAAGGCAAAAATACATGAAACATTTCCATTACCTGGCAGAAAAATGACACAGTGGATGAACTTTGAAAGAATTTGTTGTTTCTGCGAGACATAGCCCAGTCTTTCTTCATTCAGTGAACAAATCTAAAGCAGACAGATCTAGTGGGAGAAAATAGAACTAGGGAGAAAATTGATCGACTAGGTGGAAAGATAAAATCCTATAAGTTCTTACGCAGCTTCAACCTGACCCTGGTGGCACATAAACTTAAAGAAACTTTACATCCTAAAACTGTATAGACACCTGAAAGGTCTACCATGGGGAATGAACAAAAGTATCTTGCCTGTAACAAAGTTGGACAACCAAGTTCCTTCTAAGCCTGATCAAGGTCCAGAGATGTGTCTTTCCTTCATCTACGTCCTTAGAGATGTTCAATCAAAAAGTGTTCTTGAAGCAGTCTCAAAACTTTACTATGAATTGTCTGCCTACAAAATGCAGTATCACTGGGTTTTGCATTTGGTTTGTATCACTTTTGGAAAACCAAAGTGTCCTTCACCCTAGGCTATTGCTGTGTATGTATGGTGCAGGGAGTCTGAGGTGCCACGCAGGGAATTCACTTCTGAATTTCTCTGTGGGTCAGAAAATCTCTGATTTTTATGTACATAAGGACAGGACATAGGTTTTAAGACCTAACTCCAGGGGCAGATTAACATCTCCTTGTGAGGATGGAGGAGCCACCAGAATCACCTGGTGCAGTTTGAGGTTGTATCACTCCTCCTCACAGCCTTCTCCCCACCACCTTCGGGATTCATACAGCCCTGTAGCTCCCACTGAAGTCACTGAGAGCCAGGATTTAGGTGCATAAATACCTTCGTTTCTGCAAAGAGCCCAAAGCCTCTGTGGGTCCTCTAAGCTCCCCTCCAGAACCTTCCAGTGTCCCTGTATTTTACCCTGTAAACTCCGTACAGTAGAGCAGAGGGGTGAGCTGAATGCAGAGGGAGAGAGACAGAGAGCAGAGAATGTCAGTAGTATTTCTTGGTAGTCATCAGAGTGCAACATGAGATGTTCCCCATACTGTCCACACTAACATCTGTATACAAGAAACAGAGAGAGTTGTAGCCACAGAGGGAGGCGTGTTTTATGTGGTATACTTCTGTTTGGAATATGCTGTTCTGGATGACTTCAGTGCGTTTTCACAAGTAAACGATGTTCTTGTGTTTGTATTAAAATGTTAATTCATCTTTTTTAAGTTTTAAGCCGCAGTTTTAAAGAAATATGAGAAAGACCTTGCCCCCTGCAGATGTGTATCAATCTACAAAAGATGTAATATGGCTTGCAATGCCAGTAGGGCTGGTATAGGTTCTTTGATGCTTAAATATGGGAATTTATGAAGTGTATTTAGTGTTCTCCCATGTGGTCTGGTGGAAATAATGTGAAAAGAGTTGAAAATGGGGTTTGGATGTGATAAACATCAATATAAAAGGAAAGTCAAGTATTTAGGATCACTAAACTATATGAACAGATTTCAAAATCAGGGAGCTGCTACAGTCAGAAAATACTGTAAAAAGGGAACTGTTGAAGGAAGGAATTGCTGCATATCATGAAGTGATGAGACTGGCATAAAACGAAACAGGAAGAAGAGTAACACAATGTCTTTTGATGGGTCCAATTTATTTAGGCTGAAAAAGTGTTGGCAAGACTTGGATAGAGAGCATCGTTTCAAAAATGTTTTACCCTTCACATAAGTGAGCAATCTAGAAATGATAGAGCAACTGAAAATTTTCCATCACTACCTTTTAATTGAAAAATAAAATTTTAAGTACATGCAAAAATGTGAACTACAAACCTTCTTATGGTTGGGAAAAAATACTTGCTAATCAAGAATTAAATACTTTTAGGACAAAAGATACTATTTCAGAGGGACAATACTTTCTTCAATTTTTAAAGCTTTAAAAATTGGTGAGTGTACTGCAAAGTTGCCACTAGATTTTTAGCTCTAGTATTAAAGTCTAGGCTATACAGAGGGAGGTGACAAGAATGAAAAAACCATTGCATCCTATTTGTCTACCTTGCCCTTAGCGGTATTTGTCAATGATGTCTATAAACTGTGTATGCCTGCATTTCATGCTTTGTACAAATGTTTCTCCACAGACGAAGAGCGACTATAAATTGTACTTTTGGACTAGTTCGCATGTGCTTCAGGAGCTTTGTTTCTGTGAGCTAAGCATTGTAAGATGAAAAGCAGATGATTAAAGATTAATATAAAATTTTCTTCTGTGTGCAGAGGATGACCAGGGCTGACACTAGCCTTGAATCACCCATGAGAAAGATAAAGTAAAGAAGCACTTTACATACTCCCTCAAGGAAAAGACAGGGAGAAGCCATAAAGCCTTTACTAGGAATGAAAATGCTGCTAGAGAGATATGAGTCAAACCAAGACAGAAATGTACTCACTAGATGCTCGAGAAACTAATTTATTATGAGTACTCATGAACAACAGCTGCAGATCCCTCTCTGATCAGAGAACTACCTCTCTGATAACTCCATGCCCTCCTTTTCTACCACAACTTTCAGCTTCTCTGTGTACTATATTTTTCTGAATGAAGCTCTTTTTGCCAGTAAAGGCTCCATCACTGTGACATTGTTTCTGCTCTCTGTGTCTCAAGTCTGAACTTTATTTCTGAAACTACAAATCTGCGATTATCCTTTAACAAAAACATTTTATTTTCCTTATCTGAATTTCTACTGCTTTCTCTGAAATGTTACCAGGATCCTCTAACAATCCTTAACCAAGACATAATTATTCCCTGTGTCAGCTACTGCAATTCTCATTTTAATGGCCTCCTGAAGCCATACTCACTAAACTTTAAAGTGCCCAGAAAACTGCAGTCAGACCACATTATTTGCTAAGGGGCTTCATCTCTTCTCTCTTTTCTTAACTTTACTTGTTTACTGTCCCTCTGCCCACAGGATTAAAATCAAGTGCTAATTCTTTTAATTCCCTTTTGGCTCACTCTATATTCAACCTTTGGCCTAAGTATAATTCAGTTCTCCTATGCCAAATTTTCCCTTTTTTGTCATCACATGGATCAACTTCTCTGAATTACCTACAAGCTAAAGTTAGAAAACCGGAAAACTTTTCTAGAGCTTTCTGTGAATTTTCCCAGATGAAGAGGCAGAAGAATATGCTTGGCCTTTGAAGAAAGATTTCCATTTTGAAAAGGAGGCTACCAAAAAATCTACATTTTTCAATTCTCCCCTGGATTTTCTGTAAGTCTCAGGAATATTAAAAAAAACAGATATACGTAATCTGTGTGATCTCAAGCAGTCCTATGCCTATGCCCTTCCCTTCCGGTTACTGGCCCCTTACCTTGTAGAAGCATGGGAATTAGTGTTTTATTTCCATCTTTCTTTTTTTTTTTACAATCCCAGGCTTCTTAGATATCAATATGCCTAGTTTATGGCTGTCCTTGGAAATGCCCTTCACCTTCCCTACTTCCAGGAGAAAACATTATCTTAACAATCTTGTATTTCTGTTCTTCCAAGCAGTAGTAAATCTGTATACAAGAAAATTCGTCTTTCATTTTTCTATATGCTCTTAACTCTGTTTTTTGTACCCTACCATCTGTCTGTTTATACAATAATTTCTATCTCCACTTCTAACCCATGACATAATGAAGGCTGCTGTAATCAATTAGATCATATTCTTTTTAACTAGTAGATGGATATATTAAAGAGATTGATTTCTGAGTCAATCAATACTTCTTAAAAATGGGCTATTATATCTCATAATGTTCATGAAATTATAGTGCTAAATTCTTATTCTCGGTTTCATTGCTTCAACAGTCCTAAGCACATCAACCATACGCGGTTGGAAAACTTTAAAATTAAACATCAGAAGAGTAGGGGGAGGAAAGTTTCCTTTTGCCTCTCAAGAAAATGCATTGTTTAATTCATTCAAATATAAATGGAATGCTCATACTAAGCCACTAGGATGTTCCTAATTTCTTAAAGATGTTTCTTCATATGATGAAGTATCATCTGACCCAATAAACCAACGCTTGTAGGTTCACAAAAAATACGCATTGCCCAACGACCTTCCCACTTCCTTTCGTTTCGGTTTTCTGTATGAATGAAGCCCTTTCAGGGGAAATGTTAGAATGATATTTTCAGATCTCCAGACAATATAGGATCAGACCACAGAATTAAAGTATTTTCTTTGTCTTAAGATAGCTTTCTTCTCTCAGTATGAAAAAACATTTGGATCAGATCAATTGTTTCCTTTGAATTCAAGTAGAAAGAGAATTAAGTGGTTAAGCATACAGTTTACTGGTATTATTGTAAGAAACGAACATTTTCATCTGATCACCTTTCCAGTTTTATGTTAATTTGAACATATTCTAAAAATCACTATGTTTAGTTTATAAGGAGGGTCACTGTGCTTGCAGTTTGTGAAAAAATGTCAGGTGAACTAATAAAATAACATCATTTTATGGAGGCAGTGCAAACACTGTAATTTTTTAAAAACCCTGAAAAATACCTGCTAGCTTAGATTTTATGTAGAAAACAGAAATTCCTCCAAGTGACAAGAAAAGGTTAAAATGCACTTCTCACTGCATTCTCATGGCTGGTTCCACTCCCTTACAGCTTTGGTCAGGGCTAGCTGTGATTTTAAACAATAACATTTATATCGAATATAGTGGGACTAGACAAGTACTCTTTCCTAATGATGTGAGAGAGTTACATGCTTTGCAGCTTCTGCTGTCATGCAACTCTTGTGTTATTGACCATGGAAATAATGAATGCTCAAATGCATCTGGCAGCTTTTGTAGCTATTTTTTTTTTATTGGACAAAAGCACATCATTGAGGAAAATAGCCAGGAGCTACTGGCTTTGTGAGACCAAAGTCATTAGTTTTAGAATTTTTGATTAATAAAAAAGCTGGTTTTATAGGTCTAGCTCTCAAAATATTGGCCCTAATTTCTAATGTCATCACACTTGTGTTTCAGTAAGTTTGTGCCTGATTTAAGTAGATAACAGGAAGGCAAGTGAGGCCTCAAAATCAAGGTATCTGTTATGTCACTAAACAGACTTTTTCTTGATATCTAAACACTGAAGCCACCTTTCTAACTAATTTGTGCTACTCTGCATTATCAAAATAATCTGTGCTATTATCTACATCCAGTATGCCTTTACGTTGGCATCAAGTTAAAAATCATAAACTGTTAAAAATGTATCTAATAGGACTACGTATTAGAGCTTATCATTTATTAATCATGACTAATATTGTTGACTTTTTTATTAAAATAAACTGTTGGTGCCTAACTTTGGGCATGAGGAGCTTGGCCACTGCCTTGAAGCCTGTCTTCAACCATGACACTATGCAAAACCATGCAGAAAAGATAAGAACCACCCCGGTGATGGGGACATTCACTTTTCTTCTTACCTCGGTGCTCTACACCCAAGAATGGATGGAGGTCTCCATAAAGCAGAGACTCCAGAACAAGGACAAGACTCCTTCTTCGGTGCCTTGGCAGACCTCAAAAGGGTCAAACATTACTGTGCAGCCAGAGTCTGGGGGAATCCAGCCTTTATTTCACCTCCCTGGTTCCTCTCCAGCCCTGGGAGGGAGAGGCCTGTGGCTAGGTGGCATGCCCAAATGTCTCTCTTCCTATCATACTTCCTTGTGCAAGGAAAAAAGACAATTTGAATGATCAGCAGCATGATGACCAGAATTGCCTTCCCTCAGTAAAAAAATTCTGTCCTCTTCTGCCTCTCTGCCCGTGTCTGGGTTGTTCTTTCTCTGGAGGTAGAAAGGAAGGAGAAGACCCATCAGAATGGGCTTTTCTTGGTCATCTTAGAATTGTCTGAGGTCTGAATCGAGACCAAGTCATCTTAGCTCCTCAGTTTCACATGTTGAAAGCTGGCAACAGTGTGCATGGGGATCTGGCAAAAGCTTCCATATGAGTAAGAGGTGCCTCCTCCAGAATTTTTCTAGGACTGACTGGGTCTCATGCTCTCAGTTTTGCATTTTCATGAGGACCAAATGTTGCTTTAAAAGTGGCAGAGGAATGAACAGCATTTAAAATAAGCCAATTTAAAGCCTGGGCTTTTGCTGAGCTTTTATAATCTGCCATTTACTGAAAATATCTCTGTGTGTCAGATCTTTCCCCCTAAGAACATATGTCCTTCCTGCTTGTTCAGACTCTGATCCTAATCTCAATTGTTTGATGTCATAATCTGTAGTATGGGAATGCAGAGAAATGCTTTCAAAAAGCCTCCAATGCTAATTGAGAGAAGGTGCCTTTTGGGGGTTTTCTGTGTGCAATAGTTTCAGGAATTATTGGAAGAAAGCATATTAATCAATTTTGCAGATGAATTGCAGTGGGAAAGGATCATAAACCACTTAAAGGCTGGGAATAATACAGAACACAACTTTCATAAAACAAAGGAAGAATCTAACATCACTTGGAACATACTGGATGTCCAGATCACTTCTCATAGCTATTCAGCAAACATTTTTGAAAACATTTTGAAAACCAATATAGATGTGAGAATGAATCGATGACAAGGAAATAAATTTATTCATGCCTTAGTCTTTGGAAGCACCAGGAAGAAACAGAAGTGCTTTCAGTACCCAGCGTTATGCTCCTAAATTCCAGAAAAGACAATACAAAATTAGTGCTGCTATACCGTGTCGTTATTCTAGCAAACAATATGAGACAATAGCAATCAGTATATTGAACAGTGTATCCTGTTCAATCATGTTGTATCACAAGTGCCATTTTCTTTATACTGATAGTAACAATGAACATCTTTAGAGTGCCTTTTGATTTCAAATCCCATAGCAAGATTACAGTCTTCACTTCAGGAGAAGATGACTTTTTCTAATGACCTCAAAACAGTTTTTCCTGATATTCACTAGCAATTCTAGTTATGTATACAAATCACTTTCATGGAGTCTTGCAAACTCTGTGTGGCTGCAGAAATGTGTCACGTGGATGTCGCAAAGGTCAGTAATTTGAAGCTTACAGCAAGTTACATCAAACACCACGCATTTGCATCAGCATGCAAAAGTTAAATACATTTGCTAATTTTGCTTGTAATCTGTGAATCGCTTTAGATGCTATTAGCAAAATCTTGTCAGGATGCATAGAGTTGGAAGAGTCTAGGCTTAAGTAACTGCAGCAACAGGGTTGGTAAAATACGCTTTGAGAAACCATTTCAGGTCTCCAGACACTACCATCTAAATGTTTCCCATTGCCTTTTATTTACAAAATACAAAATATTTGATATAACTTTTTTCTGACTTTTTAATAATTTCATACCATTATCTTTTTTTTCCTGGTAGCTCACATTTCAGAAATTCATAAAGAATCATGACATCTGTAATTGCTACGATTTGACTGTAGAAAATAGAAAATCTGCATTATATAATATGCTTTAGACAGGTCTTTTGATTAGCACTGCATTATCATCTAGGGAATCAACACAAGAACAAGATTAAAGTGGTCTCATACTATTATGTGGTCCCTATGTAAAGCCATTTTACATTTCTGGTTCACTTTCCTGATTTATAAAACGGGGATTAAAAATCTACCTGACTTAAACAGATATTATACAGGAGTTAATTGATAATGTGTGTACACTGCTTTGAACATCTAAAGAGCAACATGTGAATGATGAGTGTTGCTTTCTCTTTCATTTATTAGTCTATGTATGTCTCACATTCATTTTTTATCTCTCTGAACTCCTCCTACAGTAATCTGACATTTCTGATATGGAAACATCCGAAGTTATCTTCTTGCTTCAGTCTCATTGGACCTGGAAAAAATGCTTCTCCAGCACTATGTTGCTCTTTCTTTTTATATTCCTTGTGTCATACTCACTGTTCTTTGTTTATTTTAATTTCCTCACTGTATTAAAAGTCAGATGAAACTTTTGCTTATCATACTTATTCCCTTTTCTACTTTCTCTGAATCATTCATTTTGATTTCTTTTCTAACTGTTCATATGCAAGAGTTTTCTGAATATACTGTACATAGGATAATTTGAAAAAACCAAGTCAATTCTAGCTTATGCATTTACAAGACTGAGAGAATTTTGTATTCCTATTGTGTAAGATGGTTTTCTTATAACTTAATTACGGTAAACAAGAAGGATCAGACCAAATGAAGAAAGATGGAATGTTTTGTTTTCTAATGAATTTCACACCGACTTAGCAGTTTCTCTGCTGCTGGCTTAAAACAAGGCGGATACAAGTGGTATGCACAACACTGTCGGCAGCAACTTCATTTGCTTAACCTCAGTGCATCAGAAAAAGAGAATGAGTTTTTTGGAATGCAAATATTATTGTGAAATAGGAAAAAAGAGGAAAGGAAAAAATATAGGTTACGCATGGCTGCTTTTAATGGAAATAGTATGATGTCGTTTCTATCCCCTTCTTCATGGTTTGAAGTCAGCGATCCCCAGAGAGAAAAATTCTGAAGTTGTAATGAAAAGCGATCATTTCAGAACACATAACAGGCAGTTCCCTCTTCTTTTATGTTCTAGGGAGAGAGAATGTTTCCATTGTATGTGGCTTTTTGATATATGACTTTGAAAAGAATACTCAATCCTTCCATGAAAAGGTTGAATATTCTTCTCTTCGCTTAGTCCTCATTCCTGAATTACATTGAAATCCCACTCCCTGGTTATTCATAACTTGCTAAAGTTTCCCTGTGAGGTTTAAAATTGTAGCACTCTAGTCTAGTAAAGACATTTGAAAAAGAAATACCAAGCTAAAACAAACAATGCATTGCAGAATAAACAATATCTTAGACATAGAGGAGGGAAAACCAACCCCATACTTCCCTTCTTCTTTCCCTCATGGTGAGTACAGAAAAAATTATACAAATAAAAGGGTTTGCTTACATTAAATTGTGATGCCATTGTTGGTGCAATGCATTTCAAGCTCAAAGAATACTTGGACGCTGAACTTGAGACATCCACACTATGCAGTAATTGCTCCATTTGACAATTAAATCTTAAGTAGTTCTGTTACTGGATTACTCGTTTGAAGCCTGGCTTGAAAACCAATCCAATAGTCTTATAACAGTCTCTAAAAGAAAACTGGAGCTTCAAGAAATCCGTGTTATAGATCTTTCATTGTCGTTCTTCCTGAGCTGACAGTGCAGTTTAGCATTCAACAGTGTGAAGGATTTCTAAGAACAACTGAACTAAAAATAGATCTCAAACAACAAAATGTGAAGCAAGCAGAGGTGTATGTTTATGCAAGTGGGAAAATATGGTAACATCTGCAAATGCTAGCTGAAATGTTTAATCGTCTCTTAATTAGGCTTCTTAGAAATGTTTTCAAGTGTTAAAACCTGAAATAAAGTCGGACATGGTATTCCTGCATGACAACTTCCAGCTGCCTGATCAAACATTTGCTTATGTTAGGGTTATGTTCTACTGTCCTGAGAAGAGGAGTGTTCTGTTCATCTTGCCTGAAATTAGGCTAACAAAAATTTTCTTCGCCTATACCTAAATAGGTACCCTTATATCCTTTGTAGAAAGGGTTTCCCAGTTGTTTATTATATGTACCTTTTTCAGGATGAGATGGCTGTCCCTGTGAACTTCTCTTGCTGTTGACCAGGAAAGGAAGTTAGGTGTTCAGTCTAGACTTAGCAAACTCTTATTTCTGTGTTAATTCATGGGAGAAATGTATCCCATCAGATCTCAGACTGGGCCTTTGAATACTGTTTACAAACTGTTCTCAAACAATACTGAAAGACTACAGACCTCATAAAAAATCTGGATATAGTGTGAACTCAATGTTTCATGGCAGGGATATGCATTTCATTCACAAAGACCAGGGAGTCACTGCTGACAAAATTCTAGTTCACGGACTGGATGAGTTTTATGAGCACGCTTCTGTTTTAATGGAGGATTTATTGACCTTAGTAGTTTTGCAAGATCTAAATTGTCTTTTAAATTGAGTATGCAGGATTTCAAGTTTTAACTGACATGCCCAGGCAACTTATATCTGCATTAATTACTTCGGGATTTTCCAGCAGTGTTTTGGAGTATTCATTTTCCATTTCTATAATAAATAAGACAGTGGCTGTTACTGAGACACCATAGGTTTAACTCACCCAGTAAGATATCATTTAGGGTGACTTCCTAACTTTGCAGTGCATGTTGACAAAAAATATTCTCATAGTAAGTAAATAGTTTTGTAAATTCCTTCTTGGAAAGACAACCCTCTCCTGTCCCACACACTCTGTAAGAGCTATGACAACAACTCTTTGAGGCAGGATTCAGCTGATCTAACCCAAGACGTAAAAGGTTAGCAATTTACCTAAGTTAATTGTCTAGACAACTTCTATTTTTGGTGGAGAGACACAGGTAACCCTATCTTAAAGCAGATTATTTAGATAGATAGGTGCACTGAATTACTTTCCTGAGGTGCCACCATCACTCCTTCTGAAGGAGCAGAGATGGCAAATGTGGACAAGACACCCAACTTGAAAAGAGATCAGATGAATCCCAATATAATGAAGTCCATACTCTATATTTTTCTTGGTGCAGAATCCTTTTCATAGAGTTTCATGGAACACGGTAACTAGCATTAGGCTTTTTTGAGAAGAGCCCTTTCTACTAGAAAGACAGTGTTTCACAGAAGATAGATCATCTATCTCTTCTTCTCTCTCTTAATTACATTTCGGTCACATAAATCCCTCCAAATGCATTGTGTTGGTCTCCAAAGTGTCCAGAAAAGTTGAGGAAGGGTGGTACAGTCAAGGGCAGTCTGAGCAGGGACAGTAGCTCAGGGAGAAGAACCTGGGATTCAGATGAAGCTCACATGCTGCTGGGCAGTGAGGGTGACAGTGAGATGATGATATTTCACAGCAGAGGGTAGGAACAGCTGGGCTAGCAGAACAACACTGAGTGATGGGGAGTAACAGGAACCATGATGGGAATAACTTGGGTTATCAGCTTGAAGGGAAGAGGTAGGACTTGTGTAGGGCTGCTGTTCCCTGTATCACTTTACACTCCGGCCACAAATACTTGAAACACATAAATAGTACAGGTTTAGCTCATTCCTAGCCAGTAAAATGGGTTGTTTTGGCATGACTCCACTTAGTCTCATACAATTCAGAGCTAGACTTGTACTTTTCATAATGCATTTCCTTGCATGGTTTCTACAACAAGTTCATTTTGGTCACTGTGGTTTGGGGATAGACTTGACCAAATTCAGATCTGTGTCACAGCCATTTTAATCACAGAGCAGTCAAAGATTACAACATTTTCAAATGGCCCACATTCAAGACTAAAATCCAAGAGGCCCATACATTAAAATCTGCAGCAATCAAGTGGTTAAACAGCATTCAACAAAATGAGCTTGCAGTTGGATAATGAAAATTTGAATCAACATGCTCTGGTAACCAATAACCATACACTGAATGCCAGCTGAATATTTAAAATGAAAATGCAAAGCAGAGAAGCATAACAACTCGATTACCAACTTCCTTTCTATAAAGGAAATATTGTTTTAAGTGAGCTGTTCTAATGATCAAGTATACCACAGGAATGTGTCAGCAATTACAGCAATCAACACAGCACGGTTTTTTCAACTTCTCTTTATCTAGCATCTCCTAAACACTGAGGGGGGCTATGTCCTTTGGCCCCAGACTTTATGCACAAAAAAATGCTGGAAGCCAACTTTAAATAATTAGTCCTAAAGGAATGCATATACTCTCTGTGTGATCTCTGATCTCAAGCAATATTAGGCTTGTGTAAGGATGATGCAACTAAGGGACAGTGTAATCTGCTGAGGAAGTTGCAGAGAGAACTGAACTATATCATACTTTTTGAGGTAAGAATTGAAGCTTGTGACTAGCTGACAAGAACCAGTTTAAAACTCTCCTGCAGCATAGGCAAAACTGATGTTTGCTGCCCCAAGCCTGAGGGCTTGTGCCAGGCAGGGGCCTGATTATTCCACTTGTGGTCAGAACTGGAACAGAGCTGCAGGAAGAGATAGGACAAGAGGTAATGGTTTTAAGCTAAAAGAGGACAGATTTAGACTAGGCCTAAAGAAGAAATTTTTCACACTGAGGGTGGTGAAGCACTGGCACAGGTTGCCCGCAGAGGTGGTAGAAGCCCCATCCCTGGAAACATCCCAGGTCAGGTTGGACGGGGCTCTGAGCAACCTGATCTAGTTGAAGATGTCCCTGCTCACTGCAGAGGGGTTGGACTAGATGGTCTTTAAAGGTCCCTTCCAACCCAAATTATTCTATGATTCTATGAAGAGTCCAGGAGAAGCAAGATAGGTACAGTTTCCAAGGGATGGTAGAAGTGAAGGCAGAAACAGTCAGTGTTGCCTCAGCAGAAACTGCAACCCTGTGTTTTCTGCCTTAATCTTCAGCAGCACCTTGCACCCCGGTTTTCCAAGGCTCTGACACTGGCAAGGTTTTGCTGCCCTATTGCAAGCAAGATTTGTAGCAACTATTTTGAGGTGTATAGTGGAGCTGGGTTGTAGCATGATGATGTGAAGAGAGCAGAAAGGAAAGAGAATGAAAGAGTTCATTAGGAACAAAATACGCTGGGGCACCCTGCTAGCGCGGTGCCTGATAAACAGTGCAACTTTGTGCTGGGCTGAATTCTGAACATCTGCACTTGCAGATACTTCACCTTTGTAAACCCAGCTGGGTGCTAGAGAATATCGTTGTTCTAAGTCCAGTGACTGCCACCTTCAGCAGCTGCTGAGCAGAAATTGCCTTCTATAGCAATTCCTTGGTGGGTTTACAACACATTGAATTGGAAATTTGGAATGAATCACTTGTGACCTAATTAGGATTGGAAGCCAGTTTCGGTCAGGGGTTGTGTCATCTATCATATCTATTCTACATAACCACTTAGGTATTTCCAAAGCACATCTGTCTTCATAACTCACTGAATGGCCTAGCACTCCACTGACCATACTCCTGACTTCTTGTTTCAATATAACACAACCTTACCGAAAGGTTGCCCAGGTGTCAAAAGCCTGGGGCATTTTAAAGTGATAGTCAGGATACTTGAACATCACTAATTTCGGAATCTGAGTCAATCAGAGAGGTAACAATTGAATAATTTATTCTCTAAAGGTGGGATACAAAAGAAAATACATGAACTCCACCTAAGGCAACAAGAAAATCCTCGTGCAAATGCTGTTATATAAGTATACTGCTATTACTGGAGTGTCACATTTCATGCCTTTTTGAAGCTTAACACTGTGCGTGATTTCTGACATGAGAGGATTTTAGCATGTGAACAGGCTTGCAGGTGAGAGAACAAACAGATGGCAGGAGTAGGTATGCCATTGTAGCAGCTCTGAACTGTGGCTATTTCAGATTTTTACCACAACATTGCTGGAATGCTGGGAGATGTTCCAAATTACCTCACTAGCTCATCACGATTACATTTTTAAAATTTTTTTAGAGAGTCAGGGAAAATTACATGAGCCTGGGGCACCAGGCAAGTAAAGAAAGAGGGAAAGCGACAGAGACAGG
>NW_010512361.1:15183-35510 GCF_000687285.1 Phaethon lepturus
AAAAAAAAAAAGAAAGAAAGGGAAAGATGCCTCAGAACTGTTCTTTCACTTTTCAAATGTTTTTCCAAAAGGTATCAAGAAGTATTGAGCCCTGAGGCAACAGCCTAAAAGCTCATCTAAGTTGTACATGGAGAAAGCAGGAATAATACCACAGGTTTCAGCCATGAATTACAATGATATGAATGAAAGCTGAAACTGGCAGAGCTCCATCTACTTAATGAAAAACTTGCTGAAGAGGAAAAAAAAGACTGAAAAAAGACTGATAGAAGATTAGCAAGAACTAGCATGAACATGATTACAGCACTTGTATATCTATCATTGACCACCATCTGATTAGTAATAAATATTTTGTTTCCAGTTTTTTAACTGCACTATTCCCATTTCGAATCTACAAAGCTCTGATTATCTGCCAGTTTCTTGGAGATGTCAGAGCACATACAAATCTTGGACATGGGTTTGAAATCTTCCAGTGTTATTCAAGGAAAGCATCTGTGCACGGTGGTGTGACAGAAAATACGAAGATAATAATAGGAAAAGTAGACCCAAAGGGACACCAATAACCACTTTGCTTCTCGGCTCCTCATAAGTCTATCAGTGTTTGCCTCTAGCCCAGCACCTCCGTCTGAAGACTCCTTGAATACAGGGAAAGCATGCAAAAAAATCAGTTATTTGATTATCTCCTCTTTTGTATCATTCCTTCTGAGGCTCAGGCCTCTGCTTAAAAATGCCAAATAGCAACACTATAACCTCAAAGGCATAGAAATAAGAGCTGAAAAGCTCTCTCTTACATCACTTAACATAGCCCCTGCCAAGAAGAATTGCTCCCTACAGTACATTCATAAGCGTTTCCTACTATCCAGATCTAAACGACTGAAGTGATAGGGCTTCCGTTGCCTCCCTGGGGAGGTTTCACCACAGCCTATTCAAGCACGCTCTTAGGAGGGCAAGAGACAGTGATTTCATTGTGTATCACATCTCAGTGTTTCTACAGAAAGGTTGGCTCCGTGCTGCACCTGGAGCAATCTGAAACATTCTGATGACGCAGTGGTGAAATTTCCCGTTCACTTGTCATCATGAACCTGACGGGCAACACCGCCATGAGTCAAAGTACAAGTGAGCCAAATTCCTAGTCAGCTTGGCTTGAAAAAGATTCCATGCTAGGATATGACCCTCAAGTGAAAATGTCTTGCAGTGCTGCTTGGCTTCAATCCATGTCCCTTGGAAGTCAGTGGACAAGGGAAAAAGCCCTTTAAGTAAGCTCTTTGGGACAGTGACTAGCAGACTGTGTTCACTGATTATCATAAGTAAATAATAGTAATAATAACAGTGAAAGTTGTCAGAAGTCAATCTGTGTAGTTCTTTCAATAAATGAACATGATACATGACTTAGGCCGGGGCCAGGAAATGCCTAACTCCCTGATTATGAAAGAGATGGAATTAGTGGGCTATTAGTTGTTTTCAAGGGATTAATGAATTACACATTTAGGAGAAAAGCAATACTTCTTTAGTGGTGATACAAGGCCTAATTTCAATCTAACTTTTCTCTGCTGGAGTAGCTCCAGTGACTTCTGTGGGGCTCTTCTTGACTGACATCAGTGCAGTGGAGCAATAGTACCTCGATGTGTAAGCCTTGCATCTTTGGTAGCATATACAGTGTCGGTAGCATTCCTTTCTGCGAAATAGCACAGATGTCAGTGGTATGCTGGCACCAGAAATTACCACAGTGGTATAAAATATTTGAAACCACTAACTGGATCATCTTTCCTCCATGTGATTAAAAATGGTCTAAAAAAGTTCTCTTTGCAACTTATTAAAGCTGCTACTCTTCCTAGGCAGATAAAAGGAATCTTAGCTTAATAACATATTTTGTTAATCTATTGGGTTTTTTAAGAAGTACCTTTAAGCATCTCAGCACAGACAGCCCACATTCCTAAGGGGTTATTTCTTTGTACTTCTTCTGGGTACAAAATCAACCTCCAGGAACTCCTGATAATGGTTTCTAAAACATTTCTCTAGTTCCAAGGGCAAAACATTTAGCATTTTTAAATGCTGCTTTAAATTTCAGTGCTACTGAAACATTGGAAACGTACTAGCTGCAATCATCTGCATTTTTCAGAAGTATATATTTTCAGAAGAGCTTAGCGTTGGCATAATTCTGTTTCCTGTGAGGTAAATGATGGATTTCAACAGCAGCAGATACAGGTAGACACTGAGCACAAAGTCTCACCTTGGTGAATTGTCCCTACTGCAGCTAACTTCGAGGAAAGCCAACATCACAGCAAGCATATTGGCTGTTTTCGAACTCCTTTGGTCCTTCATTTGTACATAAGATCTATAAATAAATTCAGGCGTTTTGGTTTCAATAAGCTCTATTCATAATGACACTATCCTTAAATAGCAGGAATTCACTATAGTAATATAATGAATTCTTTTCTGTGTGTTGTTTGCAAGTTGATTAAGTGCAATCACAGTGGCTTAGTTCAGAATTCTTCCTTTATGGAATACATTAAAAAATAAAACAAAACACGGTCATCCGTGAAGGACTTCATAAAATGTCCAGGCTGTGAAAGGCAGTCAGCAATCTGTGCAAGTCACGTTCAAAACCTTTGTTTGACAGACTTTCCCAGAAGATGGGCAAAATGTTAAATAGCAACTGTACATAGAATTAGAAAGGGAACAGAATCAGCTGACCTGAGAAAGATTTGAACTCATAGTTCTTCCCACAGCCAACTGTATCATACAACTTTTTTCAGAAACATTATGCCCGATAAAATCTCCCAGGCCCTGAATATTCACTGCTCAGTCATTTATTGTCCTTCCTAATAAACAGGTCAGGGGAGGTATTTGTGAACATGGCATATTTTTTTCCAAAGCCATCAGGCAGCCAATATTTTTCAGTACAATACCCTACTTGTCTTGGGCATCTTTTTCATTCTGAACAAGGGCATGAATGTTTCAAGATTAGAAAGACAAGAGACTTATTTATGTTTATCCCTCTTTTTGTTGTACCATTTCTTTAAATACTCTTTCATTCCAATCGACCATCCTTAACTTCACTAGCTGTTGTAACTAGCCAGGCTTCTGCATGAATTATTACAGTTTTATTACAGAATATCAGACCCTGTGGGACCAACTACAATAATAAGCCAACCTTAATGAGCCGTTTTCTGCATGCATCTCTTTGCAGTGTAATACAGTCAAAGACATGGAAATAGTCCCTTGGGTGATGTATTCAAAGCTGCCTACAGATTAGGTACTTAGAGCAGGCAAGACCCTCGTGTGTATTTGAACTTCTTCAGTGTTAGTTCCAACACTAGCTCTGTATTTCTAAATTCATAAAAGACTGTCTGTTTCAAGCCTTGAAATTTCATTGACTTTTCTAAGCAAGTTAGAAATATTTCTGTCCTCTTGTCATCTGCATTACTTTTGGCAATGCTTAATGGGCCCATTCTTCCTCTGTCACCTATACGACACCTATATGATCCAACGACACCAATCATCCTCTGGAATGCAGCAGCACCTCTGACCAGCTGGTGGAGAACACACGAACAGGAAACACGGCTGTGGCAGGAGACTGCAAATACTCCTGGGTGTATTGGCTAATGCTGTGCTGGGACGTGATGTCAAAGTTAAGCATTTAGTAATTTTTAATGACTTCTTCCTGGACTAAGTACTCGCGGAACCGAAGATGGAACAATTAGCTCTTTAGTTTGCCCTGAGCAACGCTGAACTTGATTCATAAATGCTGCTGTGGAACAGGCACTCTATAACAGGGACAGAAATAGGCTCAGATCCAATACCCTAGCAGGACCAGTAAAACCACTCAATATTTGTGCCATTGTGCCTAATTTCAAAGGGGGAAATTGTGTAAAAATGTGTTTAAAAATGTACAAGATTACATAAAAAAGGAAATGTTAAACTTTTAAAGAGTAAAGAGTAAAGCCTTTACAGATGGCATGCAGATTATTTAAAGATAGTATAGCAGAGGCACAGAGCAAATACATACCACATCTTTAAAAAGACCATGAAAAAAACAGAAGCAAGCTGGTAAGAGGGCAACAGATTGAAGAAGGCATCCCTCAGTGTGCTAAGGTTGTGTTCAGTTCAGGAAAATAGCAAAGATCATAAACTCTGGAAGGTTAAAAGGATGAATACCTTCCCCCATCCCTCAAAAAGGAGAATTTTGAGAAACTACTTGCAAAAGACATGAACATGCGTAATAAATCATTTTTCAAACATGTTAGGAAGAAGCAGCTTGCCAGAGAATCTGTGGGACAAGAGATGATTTAGTCATAAAGAGTAAAATGGCATTCTCTTTAAGAAGACACATGCAAAATTTTGTTTCCACTACAGCAACTTCTGAATATTTCTACATTTGGATCCTTCTTTGCACAGGATGCAGCAGATGATTTGCTTCAAATTGGTGCTAAAAATGATGTGAAACTGCAGGAAGAGCTTGTCATAGTAACTGCCAGGTGGGATTCAACACAGATAAACGCAAACTCCACCCTCATGCCCCCAACACCTACACCTACTAGGATAGGCTCTCAGTTACTGTTACCCCTGAGGAATAAAATTTTCATGTTGTAATAAATAGGTATATGAAAACATCACCTCAGTGTGCAGCACTGTTCTACTGAGGCCTTTTTCTGTGTTCTGGCCTTTTTATCTCAGAAAAAGATAGAGCAGGGCTACCACAGACATGGAGGGGAGTGACATAGATGACCAGTGGTACAGAGTGGCTTCAGCACAAGAACCCAAACAGGCTCAGAGCACTCCTATACCTGGAAAAGGGATGAGTGATGGCCTTGCAATAGAGTCATGAAGGACATGGGCGTGGGGATGAGTGTTGGGAGGCTCTTCTAGTGCAGGATTTAGAAGACATCAAGTGAAGGCAGAGCTGTCAAAACAAACGAAAGAAAATATTGTTTCATATGACACATAGTCAAGCCATGGATTTCCTTGCCACAGGCTGTTGTGGGTGATCAAAGTTTATATAGGTTCAAAAATGATTAGCAGAAGAAAATTCTGTCAAGCATTACTAAATGTGAGAATGGAACTTCTGCTTTGAGAGCAACAGATCAGTGGAAGCTGGGAGAGCACTGTGGGGATGCACCACCGCGTACTCGTTTTGCTCTTAGGCTTTCCCTCCACACCTTCTACCGATCGCTGCCAGAGGCAAGACCCTGGGCAAGGCAGACCTGTGATCCAACCCAGTAAGCCTTGCTTTCTTACTACTTTTTGAGAGAGTCTGTGTGAAAAGGAGATCCCCTTCTCTCCCCTGCACCATGACAAGCCACTGCTGAGCCGGGTCCTCTTCTGTGACTTAGATGAGGCCACAGGTTTTCAGGTGCTGTGCCCTCAGCACTCGAGCTGAAGAATTTCCTTTCATAATGTTAACAACAGGCGGGAGCCCAAATGCAGCTGAGGAGGGTTCTCCCCTTTTCTTCCCCCTCCGCCCTGCCGTGTATTTGACACAGCACACCTGTGGCAGTGGAGGAGGTTTGGAAGGCAAATACTATGGGGAGAGGTGATCTATTTTTCAGTAGCTTAATACAGAGAGAGACCAGGATGAATGGAACTGGAGTCAAATGTTGCCCTGAGGACATAGGAAGCTTATAGAGATGGTGATATAATGTTGATCTAGTGATCTCTACAACGTGAGTAGTATTTTACACAACTATGTTTTTGTGACTAAAGCGAGTTAGTTTTTCATTAATTCATTTTTTATGTGTGAAAAGCTCCTTAGGGAGCCCTGTGAAACAGAATACACGTGCTTTTTCAGCCCGTTATGACATCTGAACTTATACAGCAGACTGTCACTGGATTTTTCTAAATGTGGGGTTTTTTTCCACTCAGATGAGAAATAGAGAGGCTGGTTGCAATAAGTTACTCAGCCTGTCAGCTTTTCAGTCAATCACACCAAACTGGAAGGCTGGCTGTTACATTAAACCAAAACATCAACCCTATCTCAAAATACCTGAACCAAATGTTGGAAGCATTAAGGTCTGCTTGTAAGCCTTCGGAATGAGCAGGTGGGGAGCAGAGAGCGTGCACAAGCATCACGACTTGCTCTCCTGTTTGGAGAGGAGGTCAGCTCCTGACACAGACACACAGCCCTTTGCCAGAACCTGCTCCCTGGGCTCAGGAAAGCGTGCGGGAGGAAGGTGGTACAAGCTATGCAATCCATATGGTCAGAGAGGCAAAACACAGAGAAGGGATGGCCTCGAGTAGAGTGACCAGATGCAAGTTTATATTTCCTTTCTAATCCAAGGGAGTTAAGACATTTTTTATTTGTGTTGCTTTTCTCACAAAGCTGGGATTTTCACTTGCGTCTGTAAAGGAGATCTGGTGAGGTGAGGACCTCTGGAAGTCTGGCTGAACTGGTGTGTACATGGAAAGTACGATGGGTAGAAACCCACTGCTGGAGAACTTCCAGTGACTGATGTCTTTCTGAGCAGTCACTTGGCTCGAATGACGTAAGAAATACTGAATGTATATGTGTGATGATGTCAGAGCCATCCAGGCCACACAACCAACAAAATAACTATCCAACACAACAGAGGAGGAAAGAAGGTACCAGTGGTGTTTTTCTACGTGCTTTGTTCATTGGCACTCTGCAGAGCATATGGTAGGCTGAGGCTATGGATTATGGTGTGAAATTTGCTGGCTTTCCTTTTATTCCTTCTGCAATCTGTACTTTTCAATTATTGTATCTTACCGTTAATCGAGACCAAACTCCTTTCACCACACTATTGGTGCTTGAGTATAGAGTTTTTGTTACCTGGCTACACAGCTTCTAGCACTATGAGGCCTGTGCATGCATGCAACAGCAGTACAAATAATAGTAAAAAAAAAAAAATTATTAACTAGTTTGTTAATTAAATAATCATCTCAATGCATTCTGTAGTGACGAGTGTGATTTTATGGGAAAATGCCATATTGGCAATACAGTACTATATATTAAATGAGGTAATGATAGGGGACTGTGCTGGAACAAGACTGAATATCTTATAATGAACACGTTTAGGCTCTGATGCTACACTTGGAGTTGAAAAGTAATTGTATGTTGCAAGGAAAACACCTATTACTTGCTCATTCAAGGAATTCACAAGAGGGACATGCAGCCAATGAAGATATTTCAATGGAAGTGGAGGGTCTATAGAAGAAGTGGTATTCACTTAATTCATTTACAAACACCCTCATTTAATATTCTCTGACATCTGGTATTAACAGACTGGTCTTGATCACAGTAATCAGCTTAATTGCAAAAGGTTTCTGCTATACATAATCCTAATGGTACAGAAGCTGCTGTTCTCAGCAGGTAAACAGAAAACCAGAGCATGAAAGAAGAATGATACAGAAGTGCAGCCTGGATAAATATGGATAATAATGAAAACATTTGACTTAAACCAGAAGTTTAAGGGGAGAAACTTTCTACCAGTGCAAAATAGCAGTGATGCAAATGGACCATATCTAACAGTTCTAACCACAGAAAATTATTTTTATGTATCCGTGCATGCCTGCCAGCTCTGCAATGGAAATTTCTTAGATACAGGTATTAGAAACACAACATACAGTTCCCCTCCAGCAACACAGTGAAATAAACACAGATCAGACTTTAAGACCTGCTTAGTTTGGAAGTTCGGAGGTTGATGCTGTGATGGGCAAAGCACTTTTGTTTACAATCGTTTTCCCTTCTTGAAAATGCGGTAGTGAGCACCGCAGGGCACACAGAGCACGCATGTTGTCAGCACGGCAGCACTGGGAGCGACAAACAACACCTGAATATACTACCTCGTTTGCCCCGGTTCTGCCGGTGCGTGCACGCAGAGCTCTCCTACAGGCAATGCTTTCTGATGCAGTGACAAATATCAGCTTTACTAAAGTTCTCATGGTGTGCAAACAGCACCAGTTAAAGCTTTGGGGATAGAATGCTCTCTTCTTTTGGGGGAAGGTTGGGGACATAATGAATTGAACAGGCTTAAAAATTAAAACAAAACGTTGCAAACGTTCTCTGTGACATGCCAGTGGAAAGTTGCTGAGCTGGTTTTACTCTGTAAAAATTATTCTGATTTTCCTGAAAGAAGGAGAAAAGTGTTATGGAGAGCTGTGACTGTTTAATAGCATACCTCCAAAATCCCATCTACTCTATGTAAATGCGGCCCAGGTCACCTCCTACACATGATGGGAGAACAGACAAGTATTCATTCTGCTTGCACTTGCTTAAAAGAGAGGAAGTGGTACGATTTTGTCAAGCTTTTTTTGGTTAAATGTGTATCAGATCAAAAAATAGACCCAGACCTTACTTTAAATGGATTTGTGTATCAGCTTCTAACTTCCAGCAGTGATGTTAATGGCAAGGCAGATTAGAAAATTGAAAAAGCAGTAGGTGAACAGGAGTTCATACAAAAAAGGATGGGAAAATATCCAAGCAAGCGGCATCAGCAAGAGAGTTTATAATTGAATTAAATGATGAAAAGAGTAATGGGTCAAATGATGAAAACAACAATACAGCCTTTCAAGGCAATAAGGAGTAGAGAAGCCATCTTCCAACTCACAGAAAATCAGTCCTTCATTCTGCTAACACAAGAGCAATTGTAAATTCTGTTGACTAAGTTTGCATGCAATGAGATATTAGATTTGCTCTAAGATCTGCAATGCATAGTTTAGCAACTATGCCACAAACGCACAGTGAATATTGTGACTAATTTTATGCCCACAGGATGTTTACGGAGCACAAGTGTGAGTTGAGGTCATCACACAAAAAGTGCACTACGGAAATATTAAGATTGTCCAAAAGTCTTTTAATTTTCCTTGACCTTTGTGTGGCATTATGATACAGGCTGTCAAATGTAGCACACAGGCCAATAATTTCTGTATAGACACCACAGAAGCAAAGCTGTCCCCAATTTCTAACAGCATCTCTGACTAATCCCATCCTGTAGCCCGTCCTTCCCTGTCTCCTGCCTTGTTTTCCCTTCGTTCCCCATGGGCAGCATTGTCCAGTTCTTGGTTCTCCCATATAGAATTTTAGGCATACATTTTCTTTTGGTATTTAACATCATTTTCCTTTTTCTAAGTTGCTTTCCCCCTGTTGTCCAGTTTGCCTTGTACAGCTAAATTTCTTCACTTCATGACTGCCTGGAATTGTAAGTATACTTAGGAGAAAGTATGCAAGAAGAAAGTATGTAGGCTTTTAGCATACATACAACAGCATTGCATTATCTGAGGTTTTAAACTCGCTTTAGGTGTGATAGTCGTCTTCTGCTGCCTTTTCTTATCAAAAAGCTGCCAGAGGTCCAGAGATATGTTGAAGTTTTATGATATAATATTTCTTAGTGATCTTTCTATTACTGCAATTTATGGTTAAAAGAATGACAGAGAAGTTTAGGTAATAAACCTTTAGTCACTTAATTCATCTGCTAACAAGATAAGAGGTCCAGGTCACTGAGCTATTTGCATCGTTTCCTGTTTCATTTTTTCATCTCCTTGGTCCCACTTATTTTTCTCAGGAGTTCAAAATCACCCATAAAACATAAGCAATTGCCAACAGTTTATATGTGAGGTAGTAAGACCATAGAATGACAATTTTGAGCTTGGAAAATGCTCCAGTTTTAGAAGAAAACAGGATAGATCTAATTAGGCTGCACCAAAAGAGGAAAGTGATACAGATAGTAAGAGAAAATGTCTTTTCCTAGACTGCACTGACATGAAATCTGGGATTGAATTAAGGAAACCAATAGGCCATTGAATGAAGCAAATGAACCTCCAATAGAAAATGAACTGATTTAATTTGTAACAGCTATGGGAGCTGTTACTTTTTGCCTTTTATGTCCACATGGTGATCCCTGACCAAAAGACTTAAGTGGGTTTTTAGTGTTATTGTAGAGAGGATCTATCCTGTATCTGTGAAGGATCTATCTGTGCAATGATCTCTCTTAAAACTGCAGCTCTATAAGCATTGTGGCCGTGTGTGACAGCCCTCGACTAGTCACTACTTCACTGATGATCAAAAGACTTGGACTAATAGCTATCTCACCATCTGATCAAACTTTATTAATTAGCTCTACAGCTAAAATATAATAATAATAATGTATCATCGGTGGAGGTGCAATTCATATAACTATTTTGTTACCTTTTAGCTGTAGAGCTAGTTAGTGTATTTTGCTCATGTAATGCAAGATGCTGCATTGTGTTAAGTGTTATATTAAGTCGAATTGTTAAAATCCTTCACATTTTTTCCTATATCTGGCCTGCACTGGTTGATACAGAAAGCTGCTAAGACAGAAGTACAAGACATTCCTACGTGAAAAAATAAGAACAACAAGTAGCACAGGACTGTGTTTGATGCATGAAAGAGCTACAAATACTGAACAGATAAAGCAAGGCTTATTATCTCTTACTTTCTGCTTCGTGAGTTTGAATATGCTAAGAGACTAAAGAGTTCAAGTGCTGTAGCAGGAGTAATCTGGAGAGCAAGAAACGTCGTCCAAGTGCCGGGGCTGTCAGGCTGTCACATTCCTACCTGGCCTGGCTCTCAGACAGAAGGGTGGCCGGAGGTCTGCAAGTGTCTTGAACGCTGTGCACACCACCACCAAACTCAGAAAATGTTGATACTCCAAGTTTTGAGATACTATTTTTTTTTTTAAATAACATTTCAAGCATCACAGTTAATATTCAAGGCTTAGGGTGGCTTTTGTTGCCTGTAATTGTAAGCTATCTAGGCTGGCAATATGTTACTTGGGGAGTTGTGTGAGGGGTGTCGGGTTTTCCTCTAAATTCTTAATTGAGCTTCCTGTTGCTTCCTGCTAAACAGCATGCAAGGTGGGAGCCAGTGCCTTCTGTAGTCTGAGAAGAAGTAGCTTTTCTCACGGTGAGAGTCTCCACAGCTTTCGGATTAAAACGAGCAAGCTTCTTGCTGTGGGCAAATTGGTGCAGTTCCTCCCAAGTCGATGAAAATCTGGCTTTAAGGAATTATTTAGAAAGTGTTTCTTGTTTGGGATATTTTCTCTTTTCAGACCACTTGTCAGTATTAGTCAGTCAAACACTTCCAGCAAGCCGGGAACACTCTGTTACGGAGTCGCTGATACGAATGTCCTTGTCCCAGTTAATGCAATATTAAATGCAAAAGAACTTTACAGTTTTGTGATATGCTTTCAAGTCTGAAAGGAACCCATTTTTATTGAGGAACATTCCAGGGGTCTGGAAACTGTCATCATATGAGGCTTAAAAATATGTTGTACAACAAAGATCTTGACTTTTCCGAGTTTGGGACATTTTGGATGGTGGCCTGGTGCTTGTCTGGTTTTAGGTTTCGGGATTGACTATCCTTTGTTTGTTTGGCTTTTTTTTTTTTTTTTAATTTCCAAAGCTATTTCCAGTTCCATGATCTTTTCTTCAAACCTTCCTGCTTTTTTAAGGCTCCTAGTTATATTATGTGCTCCTGACTAAAGTCAGGATGTATGTGTGGAGCTAAGTCTGTTCTCTTACATGCTGCGTCAAAAAAGGTCAACTTTTTATCACTCACTTATCTCTTTGTTTTTCTGTTTCTACATTAATCGCTTCATTGGCAGGCTATAATTTATAGCTTCCTCCCTGTAATATAAGTGCAAATGCTTAATTTTACTGACATTGTATGCAAAGGACATGCTTAATCAGGCCTGCTCTTACAGCCTTAATTTGTACCTTATAAAAAAAGAAAAATAATAAATGAAAAAAGAATGGTATAAAGGAGTGTGACAATTAAAATGGGTGCGTAGGGAGGAGGGAGATCTTTTCCTTGGAAACCTTTTCTTTGGAAACTTAATTAACTCTGAGTGAATACCACAAAAATTCTCTATAATGAAATAATCTGCAATTTATCTCTCAGAGTATTAACTATGTTTCAGTGAAATAAAAGAGAAATAAGTATATAACCACCCTTCTGGACGTGGAATTAAAGAACAAAAAAGAAAGCAAAAAACTTTAAACAACAAGAAAATAAGTTTATAAAATGGGAGGCACTGTGCGTTGCAATCCGGCATAGGGGCCAGCAGGAACCCAGCAACACGTCTGGGTAAAACAGGAACCCCCAAATCCAGTGAGCGGCTTTGAAATTTAAGATGCCGATCTCGGTGTAACGCCAGAGCTGCGTGGTTTCTGAAAGCTGGGATGACACAAAACCGGTGTGGGAAGGAGGGAAAGCGGCCTGCAGCGGGACATTGTTTGGCTTTTCATGGATAGCTGAGAAGTTAATTGTACCCAGGCTTGTTGTTACGAATGCAGGTAGCCTGATCCTGTGACATCTATGGATGAGGCTCACTCGCTCCCCAGCTTCCTGCGAAGCTTGGCCCGGGGGCGGCCACTGTGCGCGGGCTCACGGGAGACACCAACGCCACGGAGGCAGCGGGCAGCCCTTGTTGCCTTTCGTCACTCAGCTTCAGAGCTGTGATTAGGTTTCTTCTCCCAAAATCCTGCATGCTTTCCCCAGGGATAACCAGAGCCAGTACGTGATATTTTCTATTAGTAGAGATTCTATATGTACCTTGCAATACAATTCTCTTATTTTAGGTATTACTTGGAAGCTCCAACTCATACTCTTTAAGGAAGAGCAGCCACTGCATTCACATACCAAAGTAAATGTACCGGTGTCGGAGTTTACTGTCTTCTTCAGTGCCACCCTAGTTAACATCAGCCCTGCTAGGACAGGGTCTTGTAGATCTGTCTGAGAATCATCACAGAGGGAAACACTAGGGACTACTTCTACCATTAGCATAATTATTTGCCTCACAGTATCATCTGTTAGTTTTTTGGTTTGTTTTGGTTTTTTTAACCCAACTGAATCCTTAATTAACTTAAAAATCCCTTTGGCATCTGTTTCCCAGATATTTAAAAACAGCAGGAAGAAAAATTTTCATTGTTTTGCACGGTGTGCTGTCAAAACATCAATTAGAAAGAGGGAGTTCATTTAATGAGTAACCACCTTGACAATAGGAAGAAATTAGTGCTAATTATAAGCATTCTATACAATATTTTTCTCTGAAATAACACTCCCAAATATCTACTGGAAATCTAGCAGCTATAATGGACCTCCCAGATGTTCATGCCATTCTATTCAGGTTGGTGGTCATGACTGAAAATTAATGTATTCTGTCTTTTCCTATTATACCTCAGAACTAGGAAACTCCACCAATGGAGAACGTGTTCAGAAATGCCAGCAGCACCTGCATCAGAGCTTGCCTGCTTAGTTGCCAGAGTCAGAAAAACAGTCCCAAAGTAGAGAGAGGATCAGTTAGTACAACATGTCTTGCAGAAGACTTCATTTGAAAGACTCCTATAAGCAGAGGACTCTGAAAAAGTTGACTTAAAGCCGTGGAAACCAGAGAGAGTTTTCTGCTCTCCAAGAATATTCCTGTTGGACTACAGGAGCCAAACAGTGCAGCCTGTGAACAGCTCCCTCACCACGAGTGACCCAAACCCACCAAGCACCTGTTTTGTGCTAGAGCACGGCAAGAAACCACAGTTTCTTTTTCTGAAGACACTCAGATAAATCTTGGTTATTGATTTTTTTTTAAACATGAAAACTGCCCAGTGATTTTTCTGCAATTTCTAAAATTTCACGGCCCCAGCAATAGGCACGACACATCCAGGTTTCCAACAAATGACATTGGTGTGTCATATCTATAAAGTAAAATATATGACTCTCTCTTTTCATGCAAGAGTAACTACTACTAAAATAGTAGGGGTATTCATCCACTAATATCAGCACTATATTATTGTGATGCTTTCCTTCATTTTTACTTCTGTAGCTTTAATTAAGAAATTCCTGTGAATTATTGATCTGTTTCAGAGCCACTTTAGAGAGAAATCACAGTCCTGGGTGAAATCTTGGACAGAAAAAACTGCCAGTCAGTGGGAAAACTCCCAAGCCACCTCAATATTTAGTTTAAGATCCTAGTTTCTAGAATTGTATGAGCTCACTCTAGATGAGAGACCTGTCCTGCAGCTCTGAAGTCCTTTCTTCACTCTAGACTTTTGTTAGCATGGATCAAAGACAATCTTCACACAAGTTAATTTTCTTTAATTAGCACTCATTGACAATAAGGTGCTGTCAGAGCCGAAGTCAAAAGAAACAGAGGACTATCCTCCAATTGCTTTACACTGGAAGTGATGCCAGAATCTCTTTTGTGACTCAGTAAGGTATATTGCTAAAAAGCCTACAAAACATCAGTGGCCACATATATAGATCTATGTAGTCTTTTATTTCTATCTACTTATGAAACTTTACAATTTCATTGTATACAAACAGCAAGTTTAAGCAAATACAGGTAAAGTGTATTTCAGAGGATTTTTATACATGAATATGTATTTAGAAACTAGAAGATGTACCAATAGATGTCTGTCCCTATTCACCTAGACATAGTTGAATCTGAGACAAAATCATAGACTCGTAGAACAGCCCAGGTTGGAAGGGACCTCTGAAGATCGTCTGTTCCAACATTTCAAGGGAAAGGGAGCCTATAAGATGATCTAGCACCCTGTCCAATCTTGAAAACCTCCAGTAATGAGGACTCTACCACATCCCTGGGCAGATTGTTCCAGTGGTTGATTGTTCTCACTGTAAAAATTTCTTTCTTACACTGAGATGCAACCTCTGCTGGTGGAACTTGTATCCATGGCCCCTTGTCTTTTTTAGGTGGCCCCTTGTGAAAAGAGAGCCTCCGTCCTATTTGTAGCCTTCCTTTAAGGACTGGAATACCGTGATGAGGTCCCCCTTGAACCTTCTCTTTTCCAGGGAGAAAAGAGCTAACTCCTTCAGTGTTTCCTCACACAGAAGGTTCTCCAGCCCTCTGATCCTATTCATGGCCCTTCTTTGGACGCTCTCCAGTTTGTCTGCACCCTTCTTGAATTGTGGGGACCAGAACTGGACACAATGCTCCAGGTGTGGCCTGACCAGCGCTGAGGAGAGTGGGGTGATCATGTCTCTGTCTCTGTTGGCAATGTCCCTGTGGATGCAGCCCAGGATCTGATTTCTTGCAACAATGCAGTGCTGACTTGTGTCCATCTTGTTGTCCACCAGGACCCCAGGTCCCTTTCGCTCCAGGTGTGGCCTGACCAGCGCTGAGGAGAGTGGGGTGATCATGTCTCTGTCTCTGTTGGCAATGTCCCTGTGGATGCAGCCCAGGATCTGATTTCTTGCAACAATGCAGTGCTGACTTGTGTCCATCTTGTTGTCCACCAGGACCCCAGGTCCCTTTCAGCAAGGCTGCTTCCCAGCCACACAGATCCTAGCCTGTATCGGGCTCTTTGGTTATTTCATCCCAGGTGCAGCGCCTTGCCCTTGTCTCTGTTAAACTAAAATTACTACAGTTACTATTGCATTTTAGTTTTCTCATTTAAAAAGCACCTTATTGATCAGCACACTATGAGATTGGGGTATTCAAGCAGCATATGCTTTTGAAAAGGCAGTGATAGTAATGATTATTTTGTAGACCTAAAACAAGACAAAAATTAAAAACATCTCGGGAAACTTATCAAAAGAATCTGAGACTGACAAAATAGCTTCAATAGAGAAACATTCATATGAAACCAGCTTTGGTAATAAACTTTTAATGGGACAGATTTCATAGCATACTAGGAAACAGGATTTCTCGTATCAGCTTCTATCTTTTACTTTCTTTAATTCATAGCCCAACTAAAACTCTGTAAGAAGAGCAGTGGACCTTTCTTTTTTTAAATTTTTTGAGATCATTCTGGGAAAATCAGCTTTAAATGGCTTCAAAAATAAATTTCGAGCAAGCAACAATGTTCAAAGCATTGTTTTGGCTTGAGTATAATATTTTTAAGAGAAATTGAGATCTTTCCTTTAAAAAAGTTTGAAGACAGTTTAATCCGTATGAAACATGAATCCCAATTGGAGCTAACTGAACAAATCAGATGGACTTTTTAGAATTGGAGTGGGAAGATTCATGCTGAAATAAGTTGACAAAATAAAGAGTAATTCATCAAAGATTTTGGTTAACCTGAACGCACTTTCTTTTTTAATCAGACAGCATTGCCCACTCCCATACTGATGGTGATTTCAGACTGTAGTCTCAGTGAGCAAGTTTGAAAACCAAACAACGCTCTTTCTTGTGGCCAAGGGTAGCATAACGGAGAACAATCGTCTGTTGATTTACATGAAGCCACAACAGCAATGTTAGATTAAGTTAACTTGGAAATTTGGCCTATTAAGTGATGGTCAGCTACGTGCATTGCTCAGCTCCACTAAACAGCTCATGATTCAGAGGAAATTTAAGCCTCTGACAAAGTTGCATGCAATGGAAAGATTAAGTTTCACCTTTTCTTCCACTGAACAAGTGTAAAGTCAGCTTTTATTAGCAGTGCAATTATATCCTTTGTATTTTACCAAATAGCAAGTATTTTCTTTAAGAAAATTCTTTAAGAATGTTCTTGCTCTTCTAACTGCTGCAAACTCGTAACATAGCAGAATAATGTTTTTTGCCATCTCCAGCTAGCTAAGATACTCTGTCTCATTCTGGTGGGATATTACATGAATGAAGCTATATTTATCTTTGTCACTTCGTATCAGGGCCAGAGTAATACACAGGATAGGAAAGGACATCCTAAGTAAAGTTTGTCCTAGTGCTCTTCTTGGCACCATGTCATACAATCTCTTCTATAAATGTGTCAAGCTCCATCTTACAACAGCTCACCTGGGCAGGAAGCCTATCAGTCCTTTGGGAACACCAGCTACTGCTGGCTGTTAAAGCATAGCCAGAAACGCATCATACCTGTTCACTGGTCTTGGTCTCAGTTTCCCACGAGAGCACATATAAATCTACTTGCATGTGACACTGATTCTTCATGCCAACAGATCCAATACTTGCAGTATGGGCGAGTCTACCCAACATATTGCTGAGAGCTCTAGGTTGAAACCCCTCTCTTGAAAGCCTCCCTCTGAGGCGCTGGTCATCGTCCTTCTGTTCCTGAAAAGAAGCCACAGGAAGGAAAGGAAGTCCTAACTCCCAGCCTGAGCCAGGGTCCTTGTCCCTTTGGGCTCCCATGACTTTGCAACCATCCCTCACACCTCTGGCTTTCCTCCCATGCAAGCCACACCTTGGAGGTGAGACAAACCCCTGCAAGAGCACCTCACATTAGAGTTAGGGTTTTAACAGTTTAAAGAGAAGGACAAGTAGGGCTCAGACCTGGGCTTTGATTTTGATTTAATGTCCAGTGCGATCTCATCCAAAAAGCAAAAATTAACTGCCTCTGATAGATGTTCCTAATGTTATTTTATGTATCTGCCAAAAGTACTATGTTGATCTGAGCCTATATCAAGTCAAATACATTCCACTACTGAAGCAGTATCAGATCCAAGAGCAAAAATCCCAGGGTATTATAAGGAAATGTTCTACTGACTTCAGCCTGTGCTGGCCTAGGCCCTTATTTGGCAATTTTCCTGAATGATGAAAAAGGAAAAAACAGCATGCATCTTCTCCTGGGAGGCAGAAAGCATCTTGTCTGCCTCTCATTCAAGCTTTCAAACAATAATTCTCCTTTATAACTGTGTATTGTTTCTGGCAATAATTATGGATATAAAGACAGATAAGTTTGGTGTAAATTAGCATCACTCTGTGAAGTCACTGGAGCTGTGCCAGTATATACCAGTGGAAGGCATGGCACATAATGTGATGTCCCTGGAGCTGTGCCAATATCTACCAGCTAAAGGCATGGCCCATAATTGTGTGTATCAGCATCTTCGTGCTGTGCTCCTTTATCAACAGCTGCTACACATTCTAAAACCAGAAAGCAGAGTCCTGCCTTTCAAGGTCTGCGGAGCAGGGGCTGTTTTCTCATTACAACTCTTTTAGGGGGTCTTTGAGAAACAGATGCCATATATGATTAAGGTTTCTGGGCCCCTTCTCAGTGCAAATAATAAATAATAATCGCATTTGATCCGTGAAGTGTCTCTTCATGTCAAAGGTGGTCTGGCTCCCTTCTAAACTCTGAGATGTGCTGAGTTCAAGCTGCTGCCTTCAGCTCCTCGTACAGTCATTTGGTACAGAGGAGGCTCTGACCACTTTACTGCACACGAGAGGCACCTGCAACACCTACCTGCATCTGAGACAGATCAGAAGACAGGTGCTCGGGCATAAGGAATATTTGTATTTGTTCAGTGATGAATATCATTGCATATGTAAATGTTTGTTGGATATCACTGTATACGTAGACACAGATTATTGACGTAACATTTTTTCCCCTGCTTAAAACACCAAATTTCAAGCTCCAGAGGATATTATTAATAACATCTGATATTATTAACAATATTTGCAATCTGTAGTCACTGCGTTCTGCCCTGTATTCTAATACAGGACATGAGCTTCACTCCAAGGTATTTACAACTTTAGATTGACACAAGTAATAAAACTTTTTTTTCCCTCTGCCTCATCTAATTTATGCTAGAGTCAGCTACATAGCTAAAGCTTGTAACTGCCACCCCCATACTCATACTTGGGCTGGACCACCTAAAAGCACTTCTGTTACGCAAATACAAATGAGGACAATTGCTAAGGATCAGTGTTTCCCAGCAGACAATATAACCTTTGTTCAGCTCATACGTGCTTGGGGTTTGTTGTGGGTTTTCTTCCTCTGAAAGAGTGGCAGCAAACGTACAGCCTCCCCATTTTGTCTCGGAGCCTGGGATCATAAGACTGTTGAGTGCGATTTCTTGCGTTATCTAAACCTCCCAGCGATGGTCGCACGGGAACAGACAGGCAATGCCACAGACGTTCCCAGACAGGAAAAAGTGGCCCCAGAGGAAAAGATTGAGCAGGTCTTTGCTTAAATGAATCTGACAGCTTTGCTTAGAGAAAGATGTTTGTCCCTGTTTATGGATGTGTCCTTTTCCTCCTCTATGATTCCCAGGACCAGCGTTACTTTTTACTGTGTGCCTGACTGTCTGGGTAGAGACCCTGAGGGCCCTGTGTCCCACAGGCGGTGGGGATGGATGAGAAACAAATCTATCAAGGCTGCTATTCGCAAAGGGCTTGAGTCTTTTCCATAACATTTCCATTATTCTATTTAAAGTTTAATACCCCAACGATGGGAGTCTTTCCATTTATTTCAATGGAAGTAGGGTCAGTGGCTGCCCTAACCTGCACACGCTTATGTATTTCCACATGAACCCTCCCCAGGCTGGAAAACCAAAGATGTCAAAAACGTTTCCCTAGTATTTAAGTTACAAAATGGAAATCAATTGTTAATAAACTTCTTGTCCGGATTCACAAATTTGTTTTTCAAGTTATGCTTTTTTTTTTTTCACCTGTCAGATATCACAGTGACTGTATTATTTTCAAAAATGAAATATTCTGTGGGCTATTTTTTGCTGTCAGTATTTATATGTTGAGTGTGTCAAGCAGAAGTAAATGAATCTTCAGCCAGAGTTTAATTTTAGAGAGGATATATGGTATCTTGCTTGAAGATTTTCTTAATCAGTCAGATTTGTCCTGACTTTCAACTCCAGATAAGAAAATAGACTATTTTATCACAAAGTTTTACTGTGTGTGGGTTTTAGTGCCAACCAAAAATGGCTCCCAGTATCTTAGTTATTAAAGTCACATTTGCTGGTGATTATAGCTATTTCCTGCATAAAATGAAGTTTCCACAAATACTTAATAAGTCAAAAGAAGTCAAATAAATGGCATGCCTCTGGAAATACGGAATAAATTAATATTTTTCTGAGACTTGAGTACCTCCTTGCACTGGGTTAAATGTGTGCAGGAGCTTATATTTATTCCTCGTAAAGTCTAAAACATCCTGGGTCTAATTAAGCTTTCCCAAATACATAGTTCCCATCTTCCAAGATGCTGAAAAAAATGCAGTTTTCAAAGCTGGAACTGAACACTGTTTCCTGTCCTTTCCCAGCTATGGTTGCCTGATGGGAGGCCATCTTTCACCTCTGGTATTTCTCAGGGAGATCCCTTGTTCCTGTCTTCCCCCGCTACCAGGCAAATCTCAGCGGGACAGCAATACGAACAACCCCCTGGCCGGATCCTGGGGAAATGGCAAGCGTCAGAGGGCCAAACAGGAGGCAAGGGATGATCCCAGAACAGACAGAGGTAGCACATGAGGACCTTGAAGGACAGAGGCTCATGTGAGTTCATACAACAGCGAAGAAGGAGCGAGTCGGCCACGGCACACAGTGGAGTACGTTTAGTTAAGAAGCAGCAGCTCTACCTTTACTTTCTCCTCTTTGGTCTAGAGGAGCCAGCCACTTTCCACCACTAGACAGATGTAGAAATCATCCTTCTGCTGCAATCATAATATATGAACTCTAACCGCTT
>NW_010512361.1:35541-42401 GCF_000687285.1 Phaethon lepturus
GATTTTTATAATAACCGCAGTTACTTTAGTCAGTGTTTTTGCTGAGATTTTTGCTATAAACTTTTATATAACACATATATAACTTCATTTTTTCTAAATGCTTATCTAACAGATACTTCTTTTTAATACTGCGGCTGCAAATCAGAGAAATATGGTTATTGTAAAATTATTAGTATTGACTTCAGTCCACGCATTGTAGGAATAATCTTCTGAAAGTGCACTAGGCTGGTCAGAGATGAAAGCAATTTTAAAAAATGACAGAACAAAACAAACCAAAAAGTTATTTCAATGTTTTTTTCCCCTTTCCCACAATCTTGTATTTCTGAAATAAGTGTCTGCAGGGCTGGGTCCAAACCTCTTTGAAGCTGAAGGGAAACGTGCTGTGGAGCTTTTGTCTGAGCCCTGTGGGTGCTCCCTGTGCCCCAGGTTTAGAAGGCCACCATAGCTGCTCACTGCAGAGTGACTACACTTGGTGGTTGCAAGAAGTTGATTAACACAGTGATTTGGATCCTGATAGTCCTCTGCCTTTTCTGTTAACTTTCTTTCATAAGGACAAAAGAAGGTATCTTTCCCTTGACTTCAGTGAATGTGAGTAAAGCCCAATGTAAGGAGAGTATTTTGGAGTGGCCATAATGACTGTCAATGAAGAAGCAAAATGTAATAAGCCACAGCAGTGTTACAGTTCACAAAACAAATGAGAAAGAAGTAAGGAAAGCTTGAAGTCCACAGTCAAAAAAAAAAGCATAATCCTTGATGCAGACAGAAACAATTATTGGCCTGCAGCTTTTCACTGGAAAGCACCACAAACTCGTGAACGCAGACAGAGTATGGTCTATTTAGTTATTAGTGGGCATAGTGGCCACACCCCAGCAAATAATGGCAGAGTTTTAATTATATTGAGCCATATCCTAAGGTCCTAATTAATTTTTAACTCTGGCAAATTGTCATGAAGATGATCAAAGGTAGCAACTGAAGGACTTGGCTTATTATGGTTTACAAACAGGCATCCACCGCATAATTCTCTGAGTAGATTTGGCCAAATGGGTTTGGGCAGCTGCAAATTAAAGTTTTTCTAGTGTGTTCTACTTAATGAAACTCTCATTAAAAATCCCAGAGATACAAATTATTTGCAAAAGACAACATAGTCAAGGCCCTCAGTGTCTACCTGACTCATTTTTCACATCGAAAAGTCTTTTTTCTCGATCCAACCAAGCTTTCAGCAAACACTTCTGTACACAGCTGAGTTTGGCAATTACTCCCAGCAGTGCAGCTAAACTGGACATTGTCATGACCTAGTGTGACGTGCTTGCCTTGGATATCAGTACAAGGAGTATAAAGGTCCCCATCTACCAGTGTTTGCCCCCCACTTCCAGCATTTTCACAGCTTGTTGCCTGTTCGCTAGCCCGTGTACAGTATCTTCATGCCATGTGTATCACCATTCATTGACTGGAGGAAGAAGACAATTCCAGATGGATTTCTGCACCCAGTTGCTCTCTGTAGGGACCCTGCAGAGAGTTCATGGGTTGAGGTGGGCTCCTGAAGAGCTTTGGCTACAGATAACGTTGCAGCTGAGCCAAGTGTGATTTGTCAATAATTATTGACCTGCTTACTTTTTTCCCTGCTGTTTCTTCCAGCCAAATATCTTCAGGTAGTTTGCCACTGTCTCAGGTTTACTCCCGGTGCAGTAGAACACGTGAGAGGACTCCAACATTTCTAAAATGTCATGTGCAAATGCAGTCACCCCCCTGTGCAATGGTACGCTTAATCTCTGAAAACGGGAATGAAGCAGCTACCTTCTGCTGCCCTCCCCTTTCCTCAGTGGGGGCCTTTGGACTATTGGGAAGGTGAGAGACTTCGGAGGCTTCCACAACAGCCCAGACCGTGACACTTACTCACTTTCCCTCCTCATCTGCCAGGGGACTCACAAACACGCCTTGAAGTTCCTGAACAGCCTCCCGTTGGCTTCAGTGGGAGTTGGATTGGGCCCGCAGGCACAACTCCAAGTCTATTCCCAGCAAGGCAGTGTTTCTGGCCTCTGTTAATTGGGAACTTGGAATCCCCTACTCGTTTCCAAACCTAAGGGCTCCAGCTAGGGTGTACAAAGTGCTTGAGCCATGCCAAGAAGCCAACTAGAATAATTTTCTTTGCGAGAGTTAATTATGTTAAATTAGGTGCCCTGCTCCGAGGGATACGACTGCAGAGGCAAGCACGAGAGGAGGAGTCTAGCCAGTTTTGCATGAACGATAGTGAGGACTGCAATTATGCCGGTCTGTGAGAAATCTCGGGGCTGGCGAGCAATCTGCGCATGATGTCATCTTTCCCGGACTTGTGAAAAGGTTGCAAGGACCTGCTGCAACCCTCCCAGAAAGGCTTGGTCTTGTTGCTCCTGGATTTGGAGTGTATGGCTGCTCATTAGGGAGATACGTGTAAGGCAAACAAACCCCACTCCAAGAGCGTGTTTATCTCATGGCACAGAATGCCGCATGCCCGTAGATCAAAGCTGGTGGGAACAGATGCTGTTAGCAGAGCAGCAGCTGCACTCAGATCCTGTCCACACCCTTCCTGTTTGCAGTGGCCTACCCGGGGGCTATTATGTTCCCAACAGGGCGATGATTGCCCCCCCTTCCCACCCCTGCTGCCATTCTCCGGGGAGGGGGTACCGGCGCTTGCCTCGCCGTCTGCCTTCGGGTTCTCATTGTTTCTTTCGGAAGGTGCAGATAGTGGGCTAGACGCTCCTTGGCTGGTGCTCTGATAAGGGTCTGGAAATTGTTCTCATGTGTTACACAGAAGCTGGTTTGAAAGAAGGAACTCTACCCAAAATAACAAAACTGACCTCGGGGGTCATTATTTTCTTTTAAGGAAGGAGTTTGCGCCTGTCCAGATTGGAAAAAAAAAGGTCAGTGTGGCCAGACCCTGTTTTCTGCTGCACTGGATTAAGGTGGCATTAAAAGTAGTGACGTTACTGTGCTTTCCTGCAAGTGCTCTAGAGACCGGATTCCAGCCCTGCATGCAAAGAAATCTCTATTTATTTCCTCACTGTCCTGTGATTCCACCTGTTGTCCAAGTCATTTACATCGTTTGGCTTAACCAAACTAACCCTAACTTTAAACAACAGTAGCGTAGTCTTTCTCACAGTAGTGCAGAAAGGATTGCACTCATCGTAGAAGGAAGTGACTTGGGAAGCAGGTGTTCAACGAAAGGACGTGGGTGAGAAGAAGGCACGTTCCTTTTCAGCCCAGCAGACTAAAAATCTTTGATCAGTCCATTAGTTTATGATCCATTCAACCTGTAAAACACAGCGGACTGGACTCTGACTTTTACTTGTGAAAATCTGAAATAATTGCCACAGACATGAGTGCTGCTAATCAGTGGAATTTAGATTTTTAAATGTCTCCTGATTTGCATCTGTAGCAAAGACAGAAGTCCTTCAGGCAGCTTTGGTCTGGCATTGTCAAGTGGTAACACAAGCGTTCCTAGAGGTAAAGCATTTCCCACCCTACTTCCACTGTGAAGCCTAATTAGTTTTGAAGAGTCATCATCTTTTAAAAAAACATTTTAAATACACTGCTGGCAGGTACGTTTGTGGTCTATTTTTCCATGGTGCTTGCAAGTTCAACAGCAAAACCAACACAACTGGATATAAACTGTCACTTCTCTTACTCAGGACAAATATGATGTTCTATCAAAATGCTAGATTGCCCACTAACTTAGCTTCTGGACAAGTCTTTGCTTGCTGTCTTACTGTCTCATATAGGTGAAAAAAAACAGCAAACAGATTGATGGCAAAAAAGTCAATTGCATTACCTTATATCAAAGAGAATCATAGGATGCTCCAAGTGACTCAGCCAGTCTGAGTGAATGGACAAAATAACGATAAAAATACGATGGACTGATTAAATATAAAGTATGCTTCTTATTTTAGGATCTCCTTAAGAGGACAAATGATATGAACTACTCTTTCAAAAAACTGATTTGTAAATTAACTCGTTCAGAGTTACAGCAGAAAGTGGCAGACACTTGTGCACCATGGGGCCTATGTTGGACCATGGGACACCTATTCTGCAATATGCTTGTCCAAATTCCCTTGAAAGCTCTGGTCCTTGTCCACTATTGGATCACATAGAGAGCTTTTGCCATTTCTAATGTCCCCAACATTTTTGCATTCACTTTTCACAATTCAACTTCTATCTTTACAACCCACCATCAAGTCTTCTAGATGATGGCTTTCAGTGGGAGTGCCAAATACACTGGCATCCATGGCTGTGTATACAATAATAAAACATGCTGAGATCTGGGAACGTACACTGGGTCGTGAACACTTTTAACCTTCTGAAAGGTCCCTGGCGCAGTTTAGCCATGCCAATTAGCAATGATCCCAAAAAGTTCCTGGTCACAGCTCACTCGTGGCCTCTTCCAAATAGGCAGCCTACCCATGGCCACTCAGCTTTGGAGGTTAAAAGAGAGTCTAATAGTCATGGACGCGGCCAGACTGTGTCTCCTGTTTCGGAGCCAGAGAATGGGCTTTAGCACTGTTTAGTTTACTGATATAGATATAGTCAATGGCTTTAAAAGCCCCTTCGTGTTTCCTTGATTAACCTTTCCTTGAAATAATACTGCAGAGGGAAACTGCCTGCCTACAAATCCTAGATCAAGTGCTCTCTTTCCTGGGTGTTTTCTCTCTATTTGTTTGTTATTTTCCATGACAGCTTACTTATCTTCCCAGTTGTCCTTGCCTATCTGCTGGCTTGTGCAAGTCGAACTGTCCTTTCCCATTTCCTCCGTCCCTGGCGTTTCCTCTCTCATCATCATTTTGCAGTGTGCCGTTTGCGGAAGCAGCTTTCCTTTCTCATCTTCGCAGCCAGTACCTGCCCACCGCAATGATTCTATGATTCTGTGGTTCTGCGACTGCAGCCAGGCAGGCGGGAACGGGGGAAGGCAGCTCTGCCTGGTGTTGGGTGTTGGTCCCTCTCCTGCGCGGGGACTGTCCCATGCTGCAGCCGTGGGCTGGAGGTGAACCGCTGCAAACAGGGTCTTCTCCCGGGGAAGAAGAAAAGGCCAAGAGACTTGGTGTTCCACAGTGATCAAAACAAGGCAAAATTATTTATAGTGGTAAGTTGCCAAGGTGTGTTGAACAAGAAAAGCAATTCTTTACAAATTTTTGGGGCTGGCAGGACCATCTGGGTTATGCTGACTTTCTGCACAGCACTGGCCACAGGATCTCAGCTGTTTCTTAGAGTTGAGCTCCTACTTTAAAAAGGTGAATTTTTTCTGACAGTTTGAAAATACGTTGGACTTAAAAAGGTATGGCTTCTGATCTCTGCTGTCAGGATTATTTGTGTTTTTAGTTTTTTCACCCAAAGTCTCAGTACGTCAAGAAGCTGGTCTCTGTCCTGCTTTGCACACTTTGCTCCCCTGCCCAGTAGCACAGCATCAGCAGCACAGTGCAAAACATGCCCCAGGGACACACTGCCAGGATGGGATGCCCAGCTTCAAATGCTTCAAATGCCTTCCCACCGTGGGAAAAGCCCCCAGGTTTCTTTTCTCTGAGCGATCAGAGTAAGGGGATCATCTAAGCGAGAGGACCATCAGATGCAATGTGGCAGCAGCTGCAATGTGTCCATCCCATTTTTCCCAGAAGAGAAGTCCCACGCAAGGACTGTCTCTCCTCTCTGGAGGAGGACAACAGCTTTGCAGGCCTACCCTTGGCTCTGACAGCTGGAATTGGACAGGATTTCCAACATGGTTCCACTTTTTTTTTTCCTTCTATTAGCTGTCAATAGATGGCTTTCTGATCGGGGCACTCAGCATGCTTTGTTGAAGTGTGGAGGGGTGTAACTCTGACCTTCAGATTACATTCTGGGGGCCAAGCACCCGGTTCATACGTGTGCATCTTTTTCTTGGATCTAGCTCCCAGCAACTCTAACAACTGTGAAATACAATTCAGGGAGCTACAAGCCACAGAAAGAAAGCAGCAACGCAGATATTAATGAAATTGCTGTCTTACGACTGCCATCCCCATAGCTAGCCCAGGTCACGAAATCAACAGGAAAGAATTTGTATATTTACAGTACAGCACAACAAAGCAATAACACCAAGATATTTTGAAGACAAGCGACCATCGTGTGCGTGGCTGTATGTGTACGCACGTGTCAAGTACAGGCACACGGACACACACACACTGCAGAAGGCATGAGGTGCCAGAATGCTGCAAAGTCTGGTTGCAGAGAAGTGACATTTTGGTGTGTTTTTTAGTTAACAAATAAAAGTTTCTCAAACACCATTCAGGATCCCAGCATAAGCCAAGAGCCATTTATATATGTAGCTGTGTTTTTTGTCCTCCAAAATGCTGCTCCTGGCAGAATGGCAGAGTATAGCATGGCGTACAAAAGCTCTACATCTTTTCTTTTTTTTTTTTTTTGATGGTGAATGACAGTGTGACTGAATAGTTAATAACATACAAAACTGAAGAAGTTAAGTTTCATCTTGTTTTAATGGCTATTCCGGGACCAATCTCTCTTAGATTTCCTAAGAAGCAGTGCTAGTTAGTCCATAGATTTCACTTCGGTTCTGCATCCAAAGAATGAAGGGTTTGATACAGAAAGCACCTGTTTGTGCCAAGAATCACAGTATTGCCATCACAGGAACTGGTGTTGAGAAACTCCAAGACTGAGATGATATTTAAAGAAATCTCTGTGCCGCCGTAAGATGAAACTGCAAGGAAAATGAGCTACAGGGCTCTCCCCGGGAGGAGAGCAGGACGCTCCCGGAACTCGCCTTCCGCTTATCTGGAGCCTTGACCCCAGCCTGCACCAATCGATCTGCGTGCCTGCGACTGCTGAAGACTTATCTCTTGCAGCAG
>NW_010512361.1:42432-65668 GCF_000687285.1 Phaethon lepturus
TGCACCCATCTTACAGCCCACTTACAAACTGGATGATGGGACTTACACTTCAACACCCACAAGTGGGAAACCTGAGAGCAGGTCATGGTCTCCATCACAGGCGAGGTGTAACAGAGTCAAGTGGGAGGTCAAGCAGAACTGGGTGAGGTAACGCATATTTCATGACTCTTCCCAGCCCTAGGGAAGCTAAGTGTTGTCAGTGTAAAGGATCACCAAAAGCATGTTTAGTAGCTTAATAATTATGTAGTTGAATGTAAGTAATTTTATTTTCCTTCTATCCTTCCCAAATTTGATCTTTACACTAAAATTTTAGACAAGTAGTGGAATACAATTTGATGTTAATTTATCTTTTTTTATCACCTTGATTGCAAGATAACACAGGTATTTTCTGGCACTGACAGCCAGTTGCTTTCTATACAAGTTCCAAGAGGCAATGCTTCTTTGTGATACAATGGCAGAGATGACAACGCACACACAGACTGCATGTTTATGTTGCACCAGAAATTAGAGAAATGTCCCTTTGTAGCAGATGAGAATGGAGTCTCATCCCCTGACGAAGAAAAACCTAGTTTAGTTTGCTTGTTACCATTCTCTCAAGGAAAGTTATAGTGTTTACAAGAATCTGTGGCTTCTTTGAGTATAATTCCTCTGGTATACAGGTTCAGGCTTAACATTATCATGTGTAGGCTTCCTTATCTAGATACTCTATACTGTCTGAACTACCAACTCACTTTTTATCAAATATACCTGCCTTTCCTTTTATACATTCTCTAGTGAAGCACAGCATACTGTCACACTAAGAAAAGAATTCCTCCATCCTGTCAGCTGCTTATCTGAAGTGATTTTTTTCAGATTATACCTTAGAATCAAAAATAGAACAAAGGAAAAGAAATTAGGATGAGGCTCAGTCTCCTAACCTGCCAGATGGGCAACTCAAGATCTGGTATGTGCTTTCAAACGGTAATCGGGAGGATCTCTCTCAGCCAAATGCACTGTTGTCCATCAGACATTTAATCTTATCACACCTACAGCATCTGCAGAAACTCCATAGTAGATAACAGCCTATTATTGATTAAAGCTGGGCACCATTAGGAAATGTTATTCTACAAAAGAAGATAGCCACCTCTGACGTGGTTGGCATTAGGTTCATAAGGAGGATTTCACCATTGAAATGCTTACTGCTGTAGGTGCACTGTGCTGCAGTGGGGTCCTTAACATCCAGGCCGGGTACTGGGGCTCTCTATACAGCAGCCTGAGAGGTTCAGGTAGATACCAAAGACAGGAAGGGTGGATATCATCCAGCCAAAGTGTGGGACTGCCTCTGGTAGGCAAAAGAATATGCTTAAAACTTAGTAGGAATCTCAGCTGAACTTGTGAAGAGGTGTCAGCTCAGCCCTTAAAGTGCTTAGGTCCACAAACTCAATGGAAATTAAGAGTTAGTCATAATAAGTCCTTGTGGATCTGGTCCATAAGAACTGAGGTACTCACTGTTGTGTGGATATCAAAGGAGAAGCCACCAGCTGGAGATGAGGCCAGTAGCTGGTCTTGTCATGCCCCAGGAGACTTATCTCCCTGAAGATGAAAGGCACAGCAGCTGGTGCTGCCTGAGCTGGTGAGGAGCACTGGGGAAGGAGCAGATATCCCCATCCCCGCAGGGGTCAGTGGGTACCTTTGGCACCCAGGCAAGGTACCTAGTCTCTTAGCACAGGTGCAGGAAGGCACCTGAGTCTGATGAGGATTACAGCCCAGAGGTTAGAAGGCTCTTCAGACTCATCTCCCAAATCTGTAAGGATTCAGACCCACATTGTTCGCCTTCCCAGAGCATCCTGCAGCCAGCACGACTGCTTGGGCTAGGGAGACGGGGGAGCACAGCCTTCTCCAAGAGCAGTGGCAAGTTGCAGAAAAGAAAGGAATGGACATACTATAAAATTATAAGAGTTTTCTGAGAGGAGACTTGCCCTCCATCTAGGAGGAAATATGAGCTAGATGACAATTTTTTTTGTCCGGTATGTTATATTCTGGTCCACAATTATTTCCCCTCCTGCTTCTCCCATACTGGGATATTAGTAATTTTCCACTCTGCTGTATGTGGCAGTCCCAAGTTGGTGCTTAGGATACATTTATTTTTCAAAACTCTTTTGTTGTATTTGAACATATTGATTCATCCCACTGCACCACTACCAATGATGCCATTATTATAAGCCAAAGCTGACGATTTACTCTTGGTTATGATTTATAGGCTTCTGGGCTTTTTATAGAGCTCAGTGTTTCTTAAGGCTTGTGCCGCGACAGTCCTCTCTTCCAGCTTAGCCTCTTGGCTGACTGGTAGCCAGTGAAAAACATTTCTTCAAAATGGAAGAGGTGGACTTTCCTGACCAACTTCTCAAGCAACTTCTTGAGTCGTTAACTACTGCGGGGGAGAGAGAAGCGGGCAGAGGCAAGAGGCTGCGATCACTGCGAGCGAGCACTCGCTTTCGTCTGGTGACACATGGCTTTCTAAATTAGAGGGCTCTGAATAAAATAAAAAATATCAAAGCCATGTGTCTGCTTGTGGGTGCCACATTCTTTAAGATCACAGTGGCCGTCCTTCTGCACGAATGTCACAGAAACGGCTCGGTTTCATCCCGCTTGAATGATGTGGCAATATTGTGAAACGCGGGATGGAAAGGCGTCCCGAAAACAGTCAAGCGAAGAAACCGCCGGAGAGCTGGAAAGCGGCTGTAGAGACCCAAGTGCTGTCACTTTAAAAAGGCGACGGGCCTCGGCGCCTTTGAAATCATTTATCACAGAAGCCGTAACATCTGCCACCATCTTGGATTCATTCGAGAAGTGCGTCTCAGTAGCCATTTTAAAAATGTTTGTTTTCAATTCAAAACACATAATTAAGTACAGGCCGGGGTAGAACATATGCCTTGAGCTGCTTTCCCTCGACCCGGTTCAGAGCATGGCTTTTTCACAACTATGCACTTTGAATTGAAAGCTTTCTTTTCTTTCTTTTCTTTTTTTTTTCTTTTTTTTTCTTTTTTTTTTCTTTTTTTTTTTTTTTTCTGCAGGGCCTGCTGTTTCTCAAGAATAAATTGAAAGTAAGGCTGTAGATTTAAAGGAGCCCATCTGATAGGAGCATCCTGGGCCTGGAAGGGCAGCCCAGCTGCCCGGAGCTCCGAGCGGCTCCTTCGTCCGGCAGGGATGGAGCTCGGCCCCAGCAAACCGCAGCCAAAGCCTCGCTGTCGGATAACGAGGCTATGCCTTGTGTTTAATTAAGCCATGCCCCATTTCGTAGACAAGAGACTCTCAGATGATCTGTAGTCATGGAAGGAATGAGCGACCTTGTTACTAGTCTCCAGAGAGGCTACCAAAAAGGTAGTTACGTCCTTAATACACTGTCCTTAATAAACTAGTCACATCCTTTTTCCAGACTTTCTAGGAGGCACTTCAGAGGGACAGCGTGAAGACAGTTCTTGTCTGTTTACATTGCCTTCAGTTCAGCCGACTTTTATCACCATCACTGACACATTGCGAACAAGCCTGGGGAAAAGACAAGCAAATGCTCAGGAATGAGCAGCTCCAGACCGGCTGGGGATGGGCTGGACTTGTGGCTCTAACATTATCTCCTAAACAGAAGGGAAGAAAAGCAAGTCGCTAATAAGGGGATGAGTTAGAAGCTAAGGTAGTGTAGGTCTCGGGCCACTGCTCTGGAGAAAAAGTGGTTCTGTGTGAGGTTGGGAAAAATCCAGAAAAGACTTTAGGCGCCCCTGAATTTGGTTCCTCTTTGTAAGTCTGAGCCTCCAGTTTCCAGGTGCCTCAAATTCTCCACCTGAAAACACAAGTCACATAACTTCCCCGAATGGCCACGGTGCTGAGGCGCTGGGGCTCCATGTCCCTGGTACACCATCCCCTTCCCTCAGGTCAGGTGGGCACAAGGGAGTAGGTAAGTAGGTACTTGGGATGCTTAGCCCCGGAGACCTGCCCGCCGGCCCCTGAGCACTGTGGTCCTGGGCTGAGGAGAATCAGGTATAGGCATGGGCCAGGAGCTGCAGCCTGCTTTAACCACCGATTTTCAGGCTGAGATGGTTTCTGAGTGATGGGGGAACTGGGAGTTTGTAATGTGTCATGGTGAGCAACTATGTGCAGCTTATGTTAATGAAAAGCAGAAATAGATGATCTCAGATTTCAATGACTCCGTGCTTTTAAACATGACATCTTTATTTTAAAACACAATGTGTACAAGGCAGTTTTTCTTTCCTGAAGGTGCCTGGCAAAAGCTGAATTCAGAATTATGCAAAGAGAGGAGACCCACTCATATGTCTGCGGTGACATGAAGAAGCAAAGAGGTTTTTAATAACTTCTGCTACAGGTTTCTGTAAGAGATACCTATTTTTGCACCAATAAATATGTTGTTGCACTGATGATGAAATGTATCCACTGTTCTGGCAGTGTTTTGATTAAAAAAGAAAAAAATGAAGGAAAAAAGAGGAAATTAATGAGAATACTCGATTATTAATGACAGCGTGCCTGCAAGAGACATCTTCTGTCTGTGGTCACGGTATTGCACAAAGGAGACGGGATGCATCTGTGTTGAAAATAAAAGTATCTGCTCGATGTGCATGCTCCTGGTGCGTGTTTGGGAATAGACTGCAATTCTGATGTGGGGAAACCAAAAGCAGAAAAAGCGAGATACCTGCTGCTACTTGAACTAGCGCTTCCTAAACACAAAGCCAAAGCATACTTTTAATTTTTTACTACACCCATCTTTTTGAAGTGTCCCGTAACCGTATGAGGGGGGATGTTGCTCTAGATTTCAAGGAGGAGGGGATTTGCTTTCTTTTTTCTCACAAATCTGTTTTTCACAGGCTTTCTTCTTTGGGCACGCATTCCAGCATTACAGATGAGCACTGAAGCTACAGGGGCGAGAACACGGCCAGGAATGAGTAACATGCAGCCATACGCGCAAAACAGAAAACATCCTCTTTGACTAGGTGATAATTAGAAAGGCCGCTGCATTGCCATGTACACAAACAAAGCACGTCCCCTTTGGGAATGTATTTTCTTTCCTCTGACGTGAAAACATTAATGTTTTGGGTTTTTCTGCGGAGGACAGATTTTTAACTGCTCACTGACCTATTTTTAAACAAGGCTTCTGCCTGTGCCGGCAGCTGCTCCCAGCTACAGGTATATGACCACTGCCCAAAAGGCCCAGCTGGGATGTTGGAGAACTGAACTAGTGTCTGATTAGAAAGGGTTGATAACTTATCAAGGCTCCGTGTTACTTGACTAAAGCCAATTAAAGACTTCAGTCTCTTGGAAAAGCTACTATCTGCTCATCTTCAGCAGAAACATAGAGACTGATAACCCTGTAGCCACAGCTGGTGACAGACAGGCTGAGTCGGCTGTAAGCTGCTAACTTTTTCTTCCATTACGAGGATCACCTTCCCCTAATTCGCTTCTGCTGTGCTGAACACGTGGGTTTTCCTCCGCATCCGACCAAACCTCTGCATTTCCTTACCGTGGTCTGACCATAACACCACGAGCCTAGGGTCACCCACCCAGAAAAACCATGTCTCACAACACAGACCGTAAAGGAATACTTCATGAGTAGTTGTGGATATACAGTTCACAGATTATGAACCTTTCAGACTAAATGTATGGCAGGCTGAGACAGTGTGCTGTCAGATGCCTTGCAGTGACAAATATGACACATCCTTGAGTTTTTTAAGAGGAAGGAAGGAAGGAAGGAAGGAAGGAAGGAAGGAAGGAAGGAAGGAAGGAAGGAAGGAAGGAAGGAAGGAAGGAAGGCAGGAAGAAAAGAAAAGAAAAGAAAAGAAAAGAAAAGAAAAGAAAAGAAAAGAAAAGAAAAGAAAAGAAAAGAAAAGAAAAGAAAAGAAAAGAAAAGAAAAGAAAAGAAAAGAAAAGAAAAGAAAAGAAAAGAAAAGAAAAGAAAAGAAAAGAAAAGAAAAGAAAAGAAAAGAAAAGAAAAGAAAAGAAAAGAAAAGAAAAGAAAAGAAAAGAAAAGAAAAGAAAAGAAAAGAAAAGAAAAGAAAAGAAAAGAAAAGAAAAGAAAAGAAAAGAAAAGAAAAGAAAAGAAAAGAAAAGAGGAATAAAAGGAGAAAATACATTTTTTGTATTCTTCCTGTGTGCATTGGCTGCTTGAAGAGCTATAATCACATTCAGAACCGACTCCTCCTGCCAGGGCACAGCACACGCAGGCTGATGGAGTTGACTCTCTTCAGCTGACCCCAGTTACTGTTCTGGTCTAAATGGAGGCAAAAATTTCACAGCAACACTTAATGTGCCAGGGAAATTGTATGTTAACTAGGCTGAGACATGTTAAATAGTTGCTATTCTTGCTGGTGGATAATTATTTCAACTTCTTTGTCATCTCCAGGAGAAGGGAACTATGTGAATTTAAAGTGTTATTTATTAAGTAGTATACAAAGCTTAATACAGTGAGGAGGATATTAAGGTGAAAGCTGAACCTTGATTTCAGTTTTAAGTTTTTGTTTAGATTTACTAAACATTCTAGCTTGCATCTTACAGAGAAAAGGACAGAGCCTCATGAAAGTTAACATGTCTTTTTAAGGTTGCTATTACTGGCAAGGGAAGAAGAGGCAAGATAGCATTTCCTTTCAAAACACATCACGCTCAATATTTGAATGTGATTTTGTATTCAACCAAAGTAAAAAAGGGAGATCGTCTTATGAAAAGGTTCAACAGAATTTAAATGCAAATTGGGTAAGAGCACAAAATGTTTTCTACCTTCCATATGCAGTGATAGCAGCAGGCTAACACTAGTACATTTAAATGTATTCAAAATGTATAATTTGGATTGTTCCCCAAAGTTTTAGAACACATACACAGATCTCAAAAAAGGGCTTTTAAACTGAGATTTCTGTAGGTTTCACAAAACATGCTCCTAAATGAGCACAGTTTAAGAATTAAAAAGTTTTGTGCTCAAATTTCCAATAACCAAAACTGTGTCTGAGAGGCACTAAATGCCATTACATTCTAACACCGTTGCACTTAAAAACACTCAGGTAGGAAGCAGTGGCATCTTGCGAGGCATAAAGCAATGCAGTAGTGGTCGGGTTTGCACCAGGGTTTGTATTTTTTGATGCAGGTATATGCAAACATACTGTTTCTGCAGCAGGCCACAGCCCGGCACGATCAGGTCCTGATTCAACAAAATTTATCACCACGTACCCAAGTGTTATTATCTAGCAGAACACGTGAGTGCAAGCCAACCTTCAGTCCCACCAAACTCAGTAGGTCGCCACCGCCTGTTTAGAGTCAAGCGCAGGCTAAGGTGATGTATTCAGGACCAGGACCACCCTTCCTCACCCAGTATGGCTGGGGTTAGGACCACCTCCCTGCCCGACCCAGCTCCCATGGCTGATGTTGGTCCTGCAGCAAAAGGGCTGGGACCCCCTTTGGCCGACCATCAAAGGCAGTCAGGAGCACAGGGCAGCCCAGGCCCTCTGCAGAGCTGCTGTGGCTGAGCCCCACCAGGGACAGGGACAGGGCTGGCCCGGGACCGTGCGGCAGCAAGGCAGTGGGGAGGCTGCCCCACACCTGGTACAGCCCCACCAGCTCAGACCCAGATGCAATTGTTTTCCTGGGGCTGCAGGAGCATGTGGTTTTCCACAAATCAACAAGAACAAAGGAAACAAAGCACATGGCTTCATCTTAATTACAACACACGACACAAGGAACAACTTCTTTATTTTAAAGGTGTGTAACTAATTCTTGGCTAAAACATTTTTCTGAAGTAGAGCTCCACCCAAAGTAACGGCCCACAGCAGTAGTTTTAAGTCATAAAGAAACCAAGGGCTTGCTAAAGTTTAAAAAAAAAGTATGGGCAAAGCTGTGTCACTGGGCTGAAATTCCTTTGACAGATGTAAAGGTCTCGATGACAGTTATTTTCCAGGTCTGCAGCTCAGCAATCATGCCTCTGAACGGTTTCCCACGTGAAGTGTTTGAAGAAGCGGTCGACGTGTGACTGATCTCTAAGGCCCACCGGCTGGTCTTCTTTAAGGATGGGGCAGAGGCAGAAGGAAAGGTGATGCTGATAAGGTAAACTGAACCAAATGTTGTCACGTCCTAGAGATGATTAGATGCCCTTGTTGTGACTTATTACACAACCTGAGAGTGGAAAGGGAAAACCTGGGATGAAATGTAGCCGCAAGATGGGGAGAAGCTTGTTAGAGGCAGTTACCTGTAGCCATATTCCTAATCCTGGGATTAGATGCATTTTTTGTGTATCGCCCTACAGTTTGACTATGATGATGGGGTATTTAGCGCAACAGAAAAGAGAAGGGAGCTTGGGATTCTGGAGGAGTTCTCTGGTCAAAACACTCCAGTTCACTCAAGAGTGTTTTCACATCTATAAAACACACTGTTAAAAGTAGCAGAAAAAAAAGTCTACTATTATGGAAAAGTACTGATTTGTCACATAAAACACAGGCACCAAAGAGCAGCTTATACATGCTCTGTCATGCACAACCACTGCTACATGGCTTAATTTTCAGTATAAATACAGAAGTTACATCAAGCATAACTTCAAGACATCTACCATTTACTCTCTCATTAAAAAGCACTTTCTGGACTGTTTTGTTACTACAGAAACAAGTACAGGTTTTTCTACTGACTCAGGACAGGCAATGTCACCCCTCACATCCACCTTCCTGTAGATCCAAGGAGAGGCAAGAGCAGAGCTCCCTACTGGTGTTACTAGCTCTGTAGCTTAGAAAAGGTATGAGTCAATGCCCTTTTGGGAAAGGAAAGTCATTCTTAGTATTAGTCACGGCTTATGAAATAAATAAAGTATCCTCAAGTTTTTCAAAAACTTTTTTATCAAGTGTGAAGACCCCGAAGCACGGGTTTCAGGATTTAATGTGTTACTATTATGTATTTTTAACTATGTATTATTTGTAAATATGCATTATCGTATGCGTTGATAGAACAAATCGGTGTGCAAGGGAAAGTGCAAATTTTCCTAGTGCAAGGGAAAAACTGACAATCTCCTTCTTAACCAGGTGCCACACTTCTCTCCAGCCTCAACACCTATCACATACAGCCTGGATTTGTTCCACTTCTGGATGCCAAGGTGGCTAGTAGTTACTCCCCGGCTTACTATTTAATTGTTGAAATCCTGACTGAGGATGGCAGTTAAGGTGCCATGCAGAAACACCAGCCACTAATGCATCTCCCAGATGCCCAAGGCATCCTAAGAAGCTTTTCAGAGTACGAAGGAAGATTTTGTCGAAACCGGATTTTAAGCCCTGTTAGATAGCTACCTGCTCTAGTTCCCCTTGTTCAAAATGGGTCTGATCCAACACAAGTCTGCGAGGAGTGGCGAGGCACCCGGCTGCCGCTGAAGTCAGCCAGTGGTCTGAAGAGCAGCCTGGGGCCTGGCAGACATCGCTGGGGATGCCGGCCAAGCAGGGCAGCAGCTCCGCCATGACACCCTCGGCATCCTGCTGCCCTTTTCTGAGGTGACTGAATAGCCATTTTAAAGTCTGGCCTTTATCAGGCCTGTAATTGCCTAAGTAAATCCCTGGGTGATGATAATGAACACAAGAAGATCCATAGTCTGGGAAAGATCAAAGTGTGGGCTCTGCCTGTTACCTCACTTTTATAGCTCGAGAGGAACTGCGATGGGAGGGAGGTTTTACCACAATGTAAATTGTTGGTTTGGGTGTCCCAAAAATGCCTGTCTGGAGGCAGCCAGGTGGTCAGCGCTGCTGGGCGAGCCGCTGCGGCGAGTGCTGCGTGGGGCTGAGCAGACCGAGATCAGCAGTAATTTGGGTCGGGAGCGTGGCTGTGATAAAGAGGATCTATGGCTCGAAGTTTCCCATTCCTCTGCCACAGGATCGTGACTCAGTGCACCAAGGAAGAGGTCGTAGGAAGGGAAAGGGCAACAAAGGGACAAAGAGTAAAAGAAATCCTTCCCCCTTGGTTCCTATCTCCCGCTGTGTTTTACCTCAGCAGCTGGAGAAATGCATCTTTTTTATCTCCTTCCTCAAGCCCAGGGAATTTTAAAGGCTATCCATGTGCTACCTCTGTACCTTCTTTCGCTCTGCTATTTCCCTTCATCACAAACGCTTGCCCTCGCCTAACTCCAGGCACGTTCGTATTGCAGGCGCTGGCAGCGCAGGGCAGCCGCCTTCCGCCCGCCCTCGCTTCCCCCCTCGCTGCCCTTCGCCAGGTCCTCACCCCCGCACGACCCCGTCCCTTTGCCAGCAGCCTCACGGGGGGTCCGAGCGGCTCACCCCTGACTTTGGGGCCAAAATACATCAGGGGCACAGTGAAGGGTGCTGCCTTTTGTTTAATTTCTCTCCCACAAGTAAGCAGCAAGCTTTACAATGTAGTGCTGCAGCACAGATACTCAGTTTGTAAACTCCTGCCCCAGCGTTCGTACAGTGCCTGCCCATAATAATCGCCGTACCGAAACCCGTATGGACATTGTAAAATATGTCTGCGTGGGGAATGACAATACTGGAGCTGTAGAAAATGTTTTATTGCTTTGAGAGATGAGTTGGGCAGCTTGCGTAGCTCCTTGTGTGACGAGCAGAGTGAAGTCTCTGCCCAGATGTCAGGAGGGTCTGGCTGAAGTCTGAGTTCAGCAAGGAGAAGCCAAGAAGGACGCAGCAACATGCGACAGCAGGGCGCTGCCAAAGCGCTGCTCGTAAAGGCACACCAAGTGGCTTCTACCCTCTTTCTCACAGCTGCCAGCTCACTGAGATATATGGCTTCATCCTGCTCTATTAAATCGAGGCTTCACTCTTCCTATTGCCAGGAACACAAGCTCAGCATTGTTTTTTCCCTCAGGCGTGCTATGCAGCTGTCTTTCTGGTTATTTGACACAGACTCATTTCCCCAGTCACTGCATTTAGCAAGGAAGTGTCATCCCCCATTTTACAGGTGTGAACGCGAGGCACAGAGTACGCTGGGAGACATCGCCGTGCGAGGAGCTTGCTTCTGTTTCACCGGCTCTCTTCAATCCGTTAGGCTGCTCTTCCTGAAAGCCAGAGGGGATGCTGAACTTCAGAGGCAGTGGGCACGGGAGGGAGCAAGGAAAGAGGAGGAGAAAGGAAGCTGTGGCACTGACTGAATGCCGACTGCTTGCCACGCTTCGCTGTGCGTTAGCTGTTATTTAGAGGAAGCTACCGAGGCTGTCACTCCAGCCTGCCAGAAGTGATGGGAAAAAAGTGCCTGTAATCTACAGGGGAAAACACCTCGGTCAGAAGGTCACTGGTGGAATCACGCCAAGTGAACGCACACGATTCACCCCACATCCCCCACGATCTGTACCGTGAGCGGGTGCAAGGCTCATTTTCCCATGCACATCCCTTCAGCAGAGACTGTGGGCAGGGGAAGGGGGGACTTGCTCTCCTTTCTCTGCCTCTTGCAGCATTTTCCTTTGCCTGCCTTCCTCCCTCAGTTTATGCAACTAGGTCCTGCTGCGTCCTCACCTTGCTAAAGGGTTAGAGCCTGCCCTGCCCTTCCAGCTGCTGCCTCCACCTTCACTTTTGGGGGGCACATTGTGCCCTGTCTACAGTCACAGTGAGCTGCAGATTTGCCGCCAGCGGAGGAGAGTGTTTTAGCTGCTGGGCTTGCAAAAGGCATGCACCGGGAGGGCGTCAGCAGCTCCGCCGATTGCTGCTGACAGATGACTCGGAGCTAGCTGGCCCCAATACATCAGATGCCAAGACTGCGGGGAGGAGCTGGGAGAGATGAAAGAAGGAGATGAAGAAGTGGGAGGGAAGATTTGCTGTTTCTGTGGAAACCAAGACTTTACTCAAACTCAGGTTTTTGCATCCCTGACCCCAAGGTGACCTGCTGACCTCTCCTCTCAGCCTGACTCCAGCCCAGCTGTTTCTCCTGAAGGAAAGGGGCCAGACTCACCTCCTGCTCTCTGTTTGACAGCGTGTCCAGGCAGACTCCTTCCTGCCAGAGTAAATACAATTAAAAGAGCATCATGCACAGGGTTCAGGCCACCTAACACCAAAGAGGTCGACGGGATAGGTGCCCCAGAAAGCCCCAATGTGACAATGCCATAATAACAAGTAAATAACTGCACATGTGCTACTCTTTTGAGTTTGCTGGCTGCATAGGTAAGAACTGTTGGATGTTGCTTTTCCTCCACATGGACATAAAAAACTGTAATAAAGATCTGAAGCGACCCATGAGGTTATGAATCCAGCTTCCAAAAGCTGTTCGCTAATCACTTTCCTAGTTAGAAGGCCCTAATGAAAAAAGTTGCCGCAGCACACAGTGTGAGATCTAAACCAGCACAGAATAGCAAAGAAGCAAGAGATGTATGGCTAGCTCCTGACAGGAAGAATTTATTTAAGAGGAAGAAGCAATATTTAAGAAGTCGTAGAGAAATAATCTAGTCCACAGCCAGGACAAAGCAACTACAATTATGTGTGCTCGTGTTAGGAAGGAACAGTGGTTCAACAGTTCCATTGCTAAACTCCTTCCTCAGGCAAGAGATCAAAGCAAATTACACCCAAAAGAAGAATTTCTACAATGCCTCGCTAATTAAATAGCAGTTGGTTCGTGTAATATTGAAATCAAAAAACATGTAAACAAACCTTGAGACAGGCTTGAATATTTTCCATGTAGACATGAGCCTGAACAAACTCTATCTTGCGCTGTGCCTGAATTTTGGAGAAGTTTGAATCCAGAGGCGGATCCAATTTTTGTGCTCTGGACACATCTCCACTTAATATTAACAAAAGTCAAATCCTTAGCAAGGAAAATACAGTAGCTTGAAGGATAATGCAGAACACAACCAATGACTGATGACAAAATGTAAAATCAGTTCAACTTCAGTGACATTTCAAAACTAAAAATGAGACTGACTGGTGCTACATACTTTGACGCAAGAACATGTACATTCAGTAATTTTTAAGCTCCTGTAGGTAAGAAAAGGAATGAGCATTACGGTAACAAAATTAACAGCAGTACCTTCCAGCATGACTAAGAAGGTTCCCAGGGTAGTGGGAAGGCAGCAGCAAAGACCAACAGCATCCTTTTTTCACCCTCCACTCTGAATGAATTTACCTCCAAGAAAGTGGATGAGTGCTGCAACATACCTGCTGCTGGGCTGGTCAGAAAAGGGCAAAATAATCACTAGAGCTTACCACAGCTTTTTACAGAAACACTGCTGAAAGTTTGTGAGCCTTGTCTCTGTGACACCTACAAGTCTCTTCCACCTGACATAGGCAGAGCATGTGTTTTGAAGGGGCTACCCCTGCAGCCGCACGTGTTGACCTAAATAAAAAGAGACACCTGAAAACAGGCAGCTGGAGATTTCTTGGCTCTTTTCCATTGTAAGTCTGTAATGGGAACTTGCAGCATCTCTGCTTTCCATTACCAGTTTCTTCTTGTTGATTTATGGATTACTTGCAATGCCTCTGTCCGTCAGAGACCCTGCTGGGAACCCTGGGAGTGTTTCCCCTCCTTCATGGCAAAGATCTCTCTTCTCCCAAATCAGCTCCTGCTTTGTGTGCGCCGGTGTTGCTCTGGCTACGTCTGCTCCAGTAAAAATGCAGCAAGGCCAGGGAAAGGGCTTAAGCGCTGCCCCACAGCTGCCTCTACCATTTGGCTGCCGGCAGGCTCCTGGGAGCAGTGCCGACGGCAGCCTCCGAGCCTGCTTGCATTGCTTGGGCACAGTTTGCCAGTGCCAGGAACCATTTTCTCACAGCAGAGGTAGCCCTGCAACCTCCCATCCTTCCCAGTCACTGTCCCTTCCCCATATTCGAGGGCCATACCGCCTCATCCCTGATTCCCTTCCTGCTAACCCGGGTCTGCACATATACACACAGCATATTACCACATCCATTGCTGTTCCTGTTTTTCCCTTTGAATCATAACCCTGGATCCTGGCATCTCTAGAGAGCCAAGTTTCTCTCAGAAAGAAGATTTATAAAATGAGAATTTCCTTCTCAAGAGCTCATCTGCTTAGTCCCCACCTGCACTCCTAATCCTACTGGTGACATCAGGGGGAATGGACAGACATTTGAATTTTCAGTAAAAGGCAAAAGTGATGGTCTCATATTTATTTTCTACACCCACACCCATCTGCTCCCAAAAGAGCAAAAGAGAAGTTTAAAGAAAACAAAAAGAGAATAAGCAGAAATAATAGCCAAAAAACCTGCACACCCAGAAATATGACAGAATGACACTATATCTGAAGTGAACACTTCTGAGTTTCCCATAATGACAAACTGGATACACAGTTCAAGTACCCCTTGGATGTGGTAACTGGAAGCTGGAACAAGCAGCCAAATGTTCAGCGCGGCCGTGGCCTCTCGCCAACAGCAGGGTAGGGGATTCAGAGGGGCAATACCTTCTCCCTCCAAAGGCAGAGCACGTCTCCCTCCCGCCGGGGAGACAGGGTGGCCACAGAGCTGGCCCAGCTTCACAGGCAGCCCCCAAAATCCTCCCATCCTTTAGGTTACCCCCCTCGAAAGGACATTCCTTTCCCAGCTCACCTGTGTCAAGCACTCCCCTCTCTCGGGGCAGCCCAGAGCTCTGCTCCCTACCCCGGACGTCTCTTCTGCAGACAGCTACTTCTGACCAGCTTTACCTGCCCGCTTTTTCCCCGCTGCAGCAGGACATCGCTCTTAATTACACGTTTGAAAAGTCCTTGCGCACACACACGCATTCACACACACACACGCGCGGGGGGGACCGGCCGTAGCCAGAGGACAAGTATATTCCGCATTGGCTTAAATAGTAACTCCCCTGCATCCTCTCATTTTATGAATAAAAACTTAGCAGAAAAACCTCTTGGGAGGAGAAGCCACAGGGCTGCTATAGCTTTAACAGACCCTGAGTGCTTATCTCAAGCTGAGAGAGTGATTTCATGGCAATAATTTCTTTAAAGTGTTGCTGATCGCTTCCTATTTCTTCCTAGCAAATGACTTTTACACCTTTCTACTGTTGCTTTTATATGAGCTGCTATGGCAATTACTCCGCAGGAGGCTGTGTAAACATCACACAGACCCTTTTATCTGACTACTAAGGGCCATAGAAGACACTCCTGAGACGTGATAAAAAGTGTTTTCATAAGTTTTTCCCCTTCCTTGAAAAAAATGTTGTTACTAAGTTCCTACCAGTGTTTTTTCTGTTCTTACAGAACACATTCAAGTGTACTTCCAACAGAGACTGCCTGACCCCTGTAAGTAACCTCTTTGAAGGGAACTTCAGTAAAGCAGTAAATAAAATTACTGAGAGTTTCTAGGGGCAAGGAATCTCCCTTTCTCTCCTCAAAGAAGAATTTCTCTGATAAAATTATTTCAAATCAAGTTGACTCTTCCAGAAGAACCGGGAGTATACAATGATCAGGGCTAATCAGAGGAATCTCTTTCTAGTTCATCCTTTTAATCTCAAGTGCCGGTGCCAGGTGTCAGCTACTTGTTTCTCCTGTCCCTGCCAGGAACAGGTTGATGCAATGATGTTCGGAGTCTGACCAAGGCACTTTGCGTGTTTGGCTGGGGGTCCAGCCCAAGGATTTGGTTTGGTCCATGAAAGTTTTCTGCTTTATCCCAACTTCAAAGCTTCTGCATTCTGCACTCTGCATCTCTCAGAGATTGGAGCCCTGTCAAATTACTCATGAAGCCCAGGCATCATCACACAACCACATGTCTGTCAGATTAACCAGAGGACATGCCAGTTTTAGGCTTTTTTTTCTGCGTTTTATTCTGACTTTAAGAGGACTTAAAATAGCTAAACCAGCATGAAGTTAGAGCAGCACAGGAAGATAACACAAGATCTGATGTAAATCCTGGTAGTACAAAGTTGGGTTGTCAATGTTTTTTAGCACATTTATGTTGATGATGTGAGTTCATTCTTGATCAGTGTTTTGTGCCATGTGACCACAGTGGGGTTTTTTCTTATCAAGAAAATCGTGATATTATTCAGTGAAGAGTGAGAAAGACAGTCTGATAGCAATTAAGAGAAAGAGAATGACAGAGCATTAAACCGTACAGGATTATTAACTCAAGGATTCACTATTGTAGCTAGGATAGTGATGCAGGTTCCATTTTAATCCTTGATTTTCAATTGTTTCAGGATATAGTTAATCTATCAGTTTAAACTAACTTCGATAAAAAGAATTATTAAACTCCTACATGCTCACCAGTAGATTAGTTTCCTTTCTATGAGCTAATGCAATATAGTCTAATATAAGTAATATATTTCTTTCCCCAGTGTTCCATATGAATAGGATGTTTCAAATGTCTTATGGATGAAAGCACCAAAACACAAAAGGAAAATTCGTAAGACTTTCACCCATAGGCAAAATGGGGAAAACATTCCTCAGTGATGTTATCATAGATTCTTAATGTTTTTTTTCCATTTTATATATAGTTTGTATTATTATTCCATTTCACAATCTCTGAATTCATATTTACTTTGGGACAAAGTAAATTTGAAAGTAAGCACATCAGTTTACTTCTGAAAGCTACCACTTCCAGTCATCCTGTCCCAGGGTTAAAAAGCATGCATATAAAGTTGTGAAGGTAGCACTCTCAGATTTATCAGGTTGTGTTCTTTACTTTTGGTATAGTCAGGGAAAGTTTTCTGAATTGCAGGTTGTATTAGTCTTCCAGTCTGCCATGCTGGGCCCTCTGCTGCTCATCCACCCCTACTGATACACCATTAATAGTACACAATGACAGCTTCTTATATTAGCCCCCCCCCCAATAAGTTATGGGTGTTTTTTTCCAGTGTTTAAAATGTGTTACCAATACTAGCACAGAACAGGACTCGGGTAGATACTGGGTCAAACTCATATTCAATAACAGGAATAAAGGACATTATGTGTATGTTTACCTACACATAGAGTTCTCTCCTCATTTCTACTTGCATTTCTGGGCAGTGAAATAACTCCCTAGCTGTAAGAGAAGAGCAGGTACTCATCAAGAGGCTCTACAACATCTGTTGAAAGACATGCTGTGTGCAGCATGATGTCAAACAGAGGGAGCATGAGCTCGTCAGGAAGTTATGAAAGGAGCTTCCTTGTTCTTTGGACTGAAAGCCCATTTCTGACTCCAGGTGGCAAAAACATTAAAATAAGACCGATTGTGCATTATTCTCACTGCTTATTTCACACAAGCACGAACTGGTCTGGTACAAGAACTGTCTGTCAAGTAAGTGAAATGAGATAAGCAGGACTAACACAGTATTATACACTTAGCATAACAGTAACTCCTGTAACATTATCTAGATGGCTACATAAATCGCTCTTAAGTACTCCAAGTGTCGTTATGTGCATTTTCTTTATAAACAGGCTTGGTAACATTGTTCTTCCCGCCTTCTCACACCCACGTACATGCTCCTTCAGCCCTTAGAAAGCGAGAACTGTAACTGTATGAAACAGAAGCTGAAATGATTATTCACAGAAGTACTATCTAATTGAAGTAAAAGTCTTCTGAGATCTATTTGCTGTATATGTCCACGAGTACACAAAAACACAATGCAATACCGCCTCTATTAAATGAACATTCATTTGTCCAATATAGAATCATAGCATACATAAGTCAGATAATGGAAAAACCTGATTCAAGCCCCAAAATTTGTGTGAGAATGGACCAAACAAAGAGGAGACTGTTGTACAGTGTCTGATGTCCATTTGCAACCCAACGTGGAGCTAATTCATCACTGTTCCTTAATATTATCAAATTCAATCCTAAAGCCTCACTTGGTGTGAATGGTGGCACTATTCCACCCCAAAAAGTTGTTTCAGATAAAAAAAAACCACACTGGGTCAGTGTCTAGTCAAAGCTGCTTCCCAGATATGATCCCCTCCAAACCATTTTATACAAATGAGACTACTTCTGACCCATTTAAGTGGAAGAGGAGTACTTTGAAAAACTCCCATCTCACCAGCTAGCTTTAGCAACTTAACTGCCATCTGGTGTGGTTTTAAAGCTCCTAGAGAGAGAGAGGCCTAACCTGCCATAGCCACCCCGGCTGCCCTTCTGTCTCCCCTTCCTATCAAGGGACCTTTGAGAGAAGAAGATCCTTGCGAGGAGTTCCCCTGGGTTGCCCGCCCATAAGCATGGAGAGGTGCTGGAGCCCCAAGGGCACTGAAGACAGAGCAGGAGGCTAGCAGGTTGGACCTATGCTCTCTGGACCAGCCATGGGAGCACCCTGGGTGGCACTAAACATCGATGTCCATGGAGGTGGTCATCTGCTAGTCCCAGGGGCAGCCTGGGGACAGCACAGGCAGGACAAGAAGAAACAGCCTCAAGTTGTGCCAAGGGAGGTTTGGATTGGATTTTAGGAAAAACTTCTTCACCAAAAGGGTTGTCAAGCATTGGAACAGGCTGCCCAGGGAAGTGGTTGAGTCACCATCCCTGGAGGTATTTAAAAGATGCGTAGATGCAGCACTTAGAGACATGGTTTAGTGGTCGACTTGGCAGTGCTAGGTTAACGGTGTGACTTGATGATCTTAAAGGTCTTTTCCAACATAAATGATTCTATGATTCTTCCCACAAAGCAGTAAAGAAGGGTTTGGCTGTACAGACACAAGCTATGCCATGCCACTTACTTCCAAGGGCAGAAAGCAGCCCCTGGTCCATTTTATTTACTGTTGTAGATGTAACCCTTGGCTTCAATGGTGACATTTCTTGAAGAACTGTACAGTCTACCTAAGGGGAGTGAAATAATACATACCAAACTGTATCTTACTCTAATACATTAATATTATCACAGCTTACTATGAAAAAAATATCCAGATATAAATTTTCTAACCTTCTCCAATCACATCTGAGTAATCACAAATCTATCCTTAAAGAAAGAAAACAAAACAACACACACAGAGAATTAACATTTCTCTAACATTTCTGTCTAAGCTATTTCTCTCCCTTCTCTAGGATGTTTAGGATTTCCTGTTGTTTGCTTGTCCATCTCCAGCTCTCCTTTCAGAAGCTCTGGGAATTCATGGGACAATAATCCCTGAGAGGCTATTGCCCCCAGGGATCTCCCCACCTCTGCACAGAACCTGCCTCAGCTGCTATCTGCCTCACAGCCTAAACCAATTCCGGTTAACAGAACTGGCTGGGAGTAGAAAAAGAGTGGCCACATTATCTGTCTTGCCATCCCTGAAAGAAGGAAAGTCAATTCTAACCTGAGTGGCCACAGGGAATGCTCATGGGACTTGGACTCCTAAATCACTGCTGTGAAAACTTAACCCCAAATCTGAAGCATGCTGTGTAGCCACTCACTGCAAAGTGAGGAGACTTGGATTTCTCTGTTCTTAGTGGCTTGACTTTGGTTCCTTGCTAAAACAAACATTTCAACAAGTTTGTCTCTGGAAGCCTTTGAATGTATTGTCCTTGTAATGTTTGTTCTTAAAATGTCCTGTTGCAGGAAACACTTGATATTTCACATTCTTTTTGTATCTAGTAACACATAAACTTCATGCCTATAATTCTGTTCTTTAGAGTCATGGTAAATCATTATACCTTCTTTCACACTTCTCTAGTATTGCTCAGATAGCAATGGTTATAACCCACGATTTGCAAGATACATGGTGAAGTATAGATGACAACCAGTAAAGCCAGCTACATTGCTCCTCATGTGTCCTTCTAGTCTATGCTCCTCTTCCATTTAAAAATAAACAGCTGTTCCTTTTTGGGTTTTTTATAGGTTATTTTGTTTAGGTCCGCTCAAGTGATGCAGTGATTGCATACAGTCTATCTGTGAACACTTTCCACTAAGACTCCAGGGACCATATGTTCTCCAAATTAGTCATGCTACAAGATATTCATCTTTACTAACTTCAGTATAAGACTTTGTTTTTGGTTTAATAATAGAAATTTGCCATGTGTTACATGTTAATTTATTTCCCATTGTGTAAGAATTTTTATAACTAAAGATTACTGTCATAGAATCATAGAATCATTTAGGTTGGAAAAGACCTTTAAGATCATCAAGTCCAGCCATTAATCTAGCGCTGTCAAGTCCACCACTAAACCATGTCCCTAAGCACCACATCCACACATCTTTTAAATACCTCCAGGGATGGTGACTCAACCACTTCCCTGGGCAGCCTGTTCCAATGCTTGACAACCCTTTCAGTGAAGAAATTTTTCCTAATATCTAATCTAAACCTCTGCTGGCACAGCCTGAGGCCATTTCCTCTCATCCTATCATTTGTTATTTGGGAAAAGAGACTGACACCCTTAGTGTAGCCATATTCCTCCTGGAGGGATTCATGAGACTACATATTTCTGTTACCTGTAAGCAAAATTATTAGATCTCTATCATCTTTAGTCACCTGATTTCTCACTATATAAACATTCAGTACAGCTGTCAAAATAGGAATATTTTCAATATTTCTATGTTTACTTATATTCTCTTGTCCCAGTTTTCTCATGAATGTAAAATCATCCTATAAATCTTTATCTGCTGAGTATTTCAAAGTCATCACATACTTTTAACCTGGACCGCAGGCAAATGAGAGGTACCTGTTGCACAGAATGACCAACTTAGTGGCATTACTTGGAGGAACAATACTTCCTTTGTGTTTAAGAAAAGAAAATATAGCAAAGTATTCAATCTGCGTATCAATCAAAATGACAACACGATCCTTACCTTTACGTAAATGAAGAAACTCCCTAATTTTATACTCAGTGCTGTTATCCTTTGCATATCGGAAGTGCTTATCAGTTGAGAAAAATGTTTTCTTTCAAAGGCACAAGCTGTAGAGGACTCAGACAATTTGGCAGCATGTCTGGCAGCAGACAACATAATACCTATTGTTCTTAAACCTCTTTGAAATATGAATGAAATACAGCAGAAAATTAGAAACCCATCTAACTTCACTCATCATCAGTGGTTTCATATAACCAAGCAACAGTCAAAGTCTGAATCCCACTCCTGGAAGGAAATACCAGTTACCAGTATATTACCTTGAGGCAATTCCACTCCCAGCAAAATACAAAGCTCCTCCAGGTGCAATGATGTAAGGCCACAGTGAGTGAAGTTAAGAAGAACAGACAAAGAAACTAACTCTTCACTAAAAGAAATGAGGTGGGAATAAAGAGACAAAGAGCAAGTGAAGATTTCTCTGTTATGAGTACAAACTACCCAGGTGCCTTAGTTGCCTTTCTTCATGGGAAAGAAGAGGTGGAGAGTGAGCTGGGAGGGTTGGAAACTGCGTGTTAACAGTAAATGAGTTTTTGCCTAGAGTGTAGACAGCTTTGGCCAACATTCAACCAACATGATGACCTTTATGTTATCGTCCCAGTTGGCTCGGATTGATTCTTGGGCTGCCCTAAATTACATCAGAATCTGGTGCCTGTAGGCTTAGGGAAGTGCTAAGTTTCTGCAAAACATCCTACCTCCGTGTTTGCTCTACCTCTTCAGCAATCCGGCTCAGTCTATACAAGCGCTCCTACAGTGCTTCTGACATGTTCAAGCAGGAGGTGACAACCATCACGGCAGCATGTGCCATTTTGTGATGGAATCCATGTTCACAGACCTTGGCAATTATATTATAGGCCCTCATCTGTTCAGTGTTCTATTTGCAAAATATTGTTCAAATGCAGAGACATGTTACATGACTCAGACCACATGATACAGCAACTTTAGCATCCTACAGTAGGAGCTCCTCTGAGATGGTCCACGACATATTGCCCAGAACATTTACTAAGCCGATGACAATCTGTATTTCACCACTATTGTGATTTCTTTTGCAGATTTTTCCTTCTGTGTCTTATATTTTTGGTAACCTAGGCCAGTAACATATTACTGAGCCTTACATTCAGAGGAGCTTTCAACATCCTGTCCCTAACTCTGCACAGGAGCAGAACTGATTGACAATACAGTCCCAGTTACACTGCCCGCTTCTTGTACGGTTGGGGAAGAAACAGGAAAGTTAACCTCTAACAGGATATCTCTGAGCCTTCTTTGCTGGAGTTTACCAGAGACATCAGTTTTTTTGAAGTGCAAGAACCAATCTTTCACAGAAATAGATGCTTTCCAAATTATTTATATGCTAATATAGCATTTTCAAATGAGTTAATAACAAGTTACTTCTTGCAGGACCTTCACCGTTAGCCTTCTCTATGTTTCTGACTGCACATCTCTGTTAATCAATCTTATGCAACTAATGTTCCTGATCTACCACCCAAATGTGCCCTAGAGTGTTCATATGGTCTGCTGTAAGCCTGATAGCATATTTCTTAAATTACTTTGCCTTAAAGGGGAAAAGATTAGGGCCCTGTAGACCCTTGAGTAACTACTTCTAGGTCTTTGCCAGAAGATGTACCTTTTTTACCTCTCGCAGAGATTTCTCTCATTTTGTGACACTGGACGTAATACTTCAAAACCATCCACCATAAATTGAAGGATAGAAATTTGAGTAGTATTAGTTCATGGCATCCTGGTTATTGGCTCCAGGGGGGACAACAAATTCTGACATGATCCTGGTGCAGCTTTTCTTTGCACTAAATCTGGGTCTGCCTCAGAGGATGTACTGGTTTAGTTACTTCCACTGTTATTACTTTCGGCTTAATGTGCAACAAGTTTTATATCCCAGAATGCTTAGTGCTTTATCCCTGCACTGAATTTTCAGTTTGCATGGAGATGCAAAATACAAACGGTCACAGATATATTCTATGGTCAATAAGTTAGAGAGCGTTAACCATATAATGTGGTGCTTTCTGGAAACTATTCTCTCCTGCAGGACAGTTACATTAGCATAAACAGATGCAAAACAGAAGCGAGCATTTGGCCATATTTTTGTATAAAGGTTCTCATTATCTGGTTCACTCGCAGCTTAATACCTAAGTCCTCTGCAGATTAGCAAATATTTGTAATGCAATTTATATATTATTATACTTATTTTTTCCAGAGTTTCTCTAAAAATCTCTGCTGCAGTCATATTCATGTAAACTTCTATACAGGCCCTTTGGAGAAAACAATGCGCCCAAAACAAAACAAAAACTCAGACCAAAACCTGTTTTCTCTGCCTGCATGACTTGAAAAGCAGAAGAATTTATTCCAAATATGAAGCAGTCAAAACCACATCTATAGTCATAATTACGTAGCTGTGCTGTGTTGTTTACAGATTTACTAACTGTAGAAGCTGCAAACATCCAGTGTGGAAATAAATAAGATGCATTTTAAACTGTATTTATAATTGCCACAGAGTAAGCAAACAAATCATTTGTGAAGGTTGATACCTAGCTCTGTATGTTAGGGAGTGTTTTGATTG
>NW_010512362.1:0-4065 GCF_000687285.1 Phaethon lepturus
TGGAGCATCGTCTCCTTGGGGGCTGCGATGCCCGATGGAGACCCTGCTCTGTGTGTGAGCTGCGCCCGTGCTGCGCCCGCACTGCACCTGTGCTGCACCCACACCTCAGCCATACTGCACCCATGTTGCACCTACATGGCACCTCTGCTGCACCCGTGCTGCACGCACACCTCATCCGTGCTGCACCCGTGCTGCACCCATGTTGCACCCACACAGCACCTGTGCTGCACCCATGTTGCGCCCACACTGCACCCATGCTGCACCCATGTTGCACCCACACGGCATCTGTGCTGCACCCACACCTCAGCCATGCTGCACCCATGTTGCATCCGTGCTGCACCCACGTTGTACCCATGTTGCACCTGTGCTGCATGTGTGGTGCACCCGTGCTGCACCCATGTTGCACCTACGTGGCACCTGTGCTGCACCCGTGCTGCACCCATGTTGCACCCACACGGCACCTGTGCTGCACCCATGCTGCACCCACGTTGCACCCACACTACACCCGTGCTGCATGGGCAGCCGGGAGGTGCAGGCAGGGGGTGAGGGGCTGCTCCTTGCATAAAACCCCACGCGTGGGGAGCTTTGCGAGCGAGGTGGCACGGGCAGTGTTTAGAAGTGTTGCTGGGGGAAAGCGCATCCCGGACGCGCCGTCTCGCAAAGCTGCCTCCCGGCAGCGTGCGGACGCCGTTCCAGGCCGGCCGCTGCAGGATCCGTGCCCGCTGCACCTCTTGGCAGCAGCGGAGAGCATTGGGTTTTGTGCAAACCCAGATTTCAGGATCCGGTGTGGGACCTTGCCCTGACAAATGCAGGCGAGGTCTTAGTCTGGCTCTGCTGGTAATTACACGGCCGAGGCATAAACCAGGTAAATACGGCGTAAACTCCCCCATTAAACAGCAGCGAGCCCCATTAGTGTCAGTGCAAGGGATAAGGCGCCGGTATCTAGCAGCGATGAAAATTAACTGTTGAGCTGGGCTGGAGACTTTGGCAACATGATTTTTCAAGTCAGGACTTTGTGTGAATATTTGGGCACGTAGCTCTTAATTGTCTGGATGGGAATTCCAATCGATGGGAAATAAGCTTGTTAACCCCTTTACGGCCTTGCCCACTGATTTCTGAGGGATCTGTGGTCCTAAAAGGTTGTAATGGGTGTTTTCAGCTTTGTGGTGTAGGAATAGCTGCAGAGAGCACAGGGCAGGTCTGGACCGCTTGCAGCCCCCGGAGAGAGACCGGCTGCAGCACCAGCATCTCCTGGGGATGTTTTCAGCTGCCCTCTCATCCCTCTGTGGGTGCAAGGAGGTGATGGGGACGTGGTCCAAGGCTTTGCTCGCCTGATGGCCCCCGGTTCTCCCTCCCCGTCTGCAGGTGACCAGCGCAGCAGTGTGGTCAATGAGTCCAGCAGCCTGCTGGGGGGCTCCCCCCGCCGCCAGTGCGGCCGCAAAGGGTCCCCGTATCACACCGGGCAGCTCCATCCTGCCGTGCGGGTGGCGGATCTCCTCCAGCATATCAACCAGATGAAGACGGCAGAAGGCTATGGCTTCAAGCAGGAGTATGAGGTGAGAGCATCTTGTGCTGGCATCTTAAGGAGGGTGGGAGGTAGGATGGACAAGGTGGCATGGGTAGGACCCGTGTGCAAGAAGAAGATGCTCCAGACCTGGAGCTGCAATGCTCTGGACAGCAGGAACCGGAGCTCGCAGCTCTCTGAGCAGGCATCATCAGCATGTGGGGTGTCCCTGGGTCTGGATCAAATCTCTGGTCCTGGCAGCTCAGGAGTTAATCATCAGCTTGAACAGGTCCCTGAGATGACCCAAACCAGCTCTGCCAGCCAGCCCGCACCCCTCCTGTCTGCAGCGCGTCATCCCGCTTCTCCCTTCCTTGGGTCCTCCTGGGCACCACGACATCTTCTTCTGCTCTCCAGCACGCTCGTCCCGCGATGAGCATGAACGTAGCCTAAATCCTCTGCAGTCTGGCAGCTCCCAAGACCGCGGGGACCCCCGGAAGAGGATGCGAGAGAGGGCGAGCCCAGGGGGAGGGAATTTCCCCCCGGAGGGTTGTTGACCACATTGTGCCCATCCCACCTCGTTGGGCTGGAGCGCTTGTAATGGAGCACGCTATTCCGCACGCCTCTTCCGTGGCGCGCCCAGCAGGGGTGATTTCCTGGCTCCTCGGTGTCCCACAGGTCTGGCGATTGAAATTTCCCAGTGAAATTACTGTTTAATGCTTAGTTGTTTCACTTGCCCCCCCTCTTTCATGTATTGGACAAACCAGGGCTTGCTGTAATCATTAATGCTCCTTGAAAAGCTGCTGTATGTTCTTGGAACTAGTCATTTGAAAGCACTCAGATATTATGGGAGGGGAGAAAACATGTAATTTCCTTCCACTTTCCTCCTCTTATGCCAGTCTATGAATGTTACCGTTATTACACATAAACCTGTTCTGTGCTGGGGAGAGAAAGGGACTGGGGAGATTTAGAGAAAAAAAAACCAACAACCGTGGGGAAAAAAACAGGAAGTCTATAATTTGTTGGAAAATGGGGCATTTTGAGGATGCAACAGAAGTGTGTAGCTGGCAGAGCGTGCTATGGAGCTGGAGCCGGGGCTGCAGGACGCAGGTGTTGAGGTGCAGAGACCACCCTGTCTGCCCCACTCCCCGGGAGGGTTGACCCTCAGGTCGTGACAGCCATCCTTTCCTTACAGAGTTTCTTTGAAGGCTGGGATGCTTCGAAGAAGAAAGACAAGACCAAAGGGAGACAGGATCACGTGTCGACATGTGAGTACCCTTAGGCACTTCAGGGCTTTGACACCCTGAACAGCTTGAAAAACCTTCTAAAGGGCTTTGGGTTTTTTTTTCTGGTAGGTGTGCAGTCCATGGCACGGAATAAACTGGTGGGGTTTGGTTGGTCAAAGGCAGCAGAAAGGTCCTTGCTCAGCACAGGGGTCCCAGCCTGAGAGCTCCTGTTGGGCATCGGACACTGGAGCGAGTTGGAGGGATGGAGCTAGGCCAGCGTTGACCCGTGGAGCTGGATAACTTGAGGACAAAACATCTTGGGGTGCTTTAAAATTGGTGCTAACATCACCATGGGTGGTGCTGGAAAGCCCCAGATAACCTGGAGTTGTATGGACTTACTGCAGCCCTGCCCTAGGGAGCTTCTGGTGTGGACATGCAGGATGAGGCAAAGGGGTTAAATGATGAGTTTTTAGGACAGAAGACTGGGGAAGGGCTTGACCCCACCAGCTCAGGGAGATGCTGTGCTGAAAGCTGCTCCCCCGTGTCCCTGCTGGTCTATATCACCATCTTTGCAAGGATCTCCGCCAGCTTGTACTTACTGCTCCCGAGTGTGTGCCACCCGCCTGCGTATTGCAGATTCCCAGTGCAAAACGATTGCAAAGGGTGCCCAGGTACCCTGGGACCCGGAGGGGTGACGCGCCGACCCCGTGCTTGTCCCCCCGGGTGCTGATGGTCCCTTCTCCCCATGCTCTCCAGACGACCGTCACCGAGTGAAGCTGCACCCGCTGCTGGGGGATCCCAACTCAGACTACATCAATGCCAACTACATCGACGTAAGTGGGGACGGTGCCTCGCTCTGTGGGGGCCTGGGCTGGGGCAGGAGCTTCCCGTGGACCTCGTGGGCTGTCAGGCTCTGTCCCTGAAGTGCCAGCAGTGTTTGGAGGAGCTGAGGCAGCGTGGGGTGTGCTGATCCGTGCACCCCTGAGCCATGCCATGAAGAGCCCACCTGGTTTATGTTTATCGGCAATTTCTGCTTGCCCCGTCGTCGCTGTCCCCTGCAGCTGCGTCTCTCCCTCCTCTGCTCCGCTCTGTCCCTCCTTTCTCATTCCCTCTCTCCTCCCCTTTTCCATCCCCTCTTCCCTCGCCTGCTCCCATGGATCTCCCTCCCCCCCGATCCTGTTGGTGCGTGTGAGTCTGGGCCCTCCTGCAGGAGTGATGTGCCTGAGGAGTGATGTCCCCCCGTCACCTCCAGCGATGCTGAGACCAGGGGAGGTGCAGGAAGGCTCCATTGGGCACAGGGCTCGAACATCTCCTGGGAGCAGCAGCAAGTCCCGCTCT
>NW_010512362.1:4090-17881 GCF_000687285.1 Phaethon lepturus
CTGTCATCAGGCCGTGTTGGCCTGAGACCACCATGATGGGTTCCCTGTGCCTGAGCAGCAGCCCTGTGCCTGTCCCCTTTCCCTGTGTGTCCTTTCTCCCCTGTGAGTCTCCATGACCTGCTCTGGGGCCAGTGCTTTAACCTGTCTCTTGATCTCTGCCTCACTAATCTGTCTGTCTCTGATCTTTTTCTCTCAACCCTGTGTCCCAATGGGATCGTTAAGATTCGGATTAACCGAGAAGTAAGTAGACGGTTCCCCTCTCCTCCCTTCTCTGTGCTCCCATCTCCTCCCAGGCGTCGTACCGGGCAGCGTGGTGTAAAATAGCATCTGGGAGAGGCAGGCTGGGAAAACGTGTGGATAAACGTGGGTATGGTCCAGGGAAGGGGAAAGCGAGGTCTCCGTGGCACGTCCTCCCCATGGCGATGGAGCACAGGGGCTGTGTGTGTGGGACAGAGGGGTTGAATTCAACCCACAGAAATCCCCCGTGAAAGGACCTGTGGTGGATGGAGGGGCTGCCGTCACCTCCGTGCGTGTGATGTGGTTGAACTCTGCTGGACCCATGGCCAAGCGGTGGGACGCTGGGTCCTTGGTCCCTTTGGCAGTGGCCTGGCTGGGACGTGCTCTTCACGCTGGCACGTCCCTGTTAAGTGTTGGGAATGGCCGCAGGAAGCAGCTGGGGTGAAGGAAGGGAGCGGGGCCGGCGCTCAGCGCCGTGCGGCTGCTGTGGGGTATCCGTAGCGGTGCTCTGGCGGCAGTGTTGCCACGCCGGCAGGAGCTGGGGTCAAGCTGGTGGACCCCAGGATGCCCGCGGGGTGCTGCTGGGGGTTGTGCACAATGGGGACAAGGGTTGGGGTTTACTATGAGGGAGCTTTTTGAGGGATGTGGGGCATGCACCCTCCCAGGACAGGGCACACCGGCTGCAGGGTGACTCCTGGACCTCCTCCTGCAGCAGTGGGTAGCACTGTGCTGGTGACCAGGACCTGGCCCGGCAGACGTGGGGAGTTGCCACCAGTTGGGGTGACTGGGAAATGTTTTACGGGGCTGTGCCTCAGCTCTCGAGTGTTCCAGTGTTCCCCCAACTTGGGACTGACGTCTCTGCTTCCCTTGCAGGGATACCACAGGTCCAACCACTTCATAGCCACGCAAGGTGAGTTGCCCCCTCCCTGCCCTCTCAGCCAGCTGTTCAGCGGCTCCAGGTTTTGTTCCCGCTGGGATTTAACTTTGTGTGGGCAAGAAAGGGAGGGAGTGGGCCAATTTGGGGCCAAACGGGGCGGTAGCAGTGTGGAGCAGCTCCTGCCGCCCCACGGCACTGCACATCCCTGGGGGAAAAGGCTGCTTAAAATGCTGCGGGGATGTTCGTGCCGCAGAGGCAGGAGGGGAGACGTGGTGGCATCGCGGCGCTGCCGTGGCCGGGTTCCGCTGGCAGTGTCCATCCATCCCTGGTGGCCTTTCCTCCATCCCACAGGGCCCAAGCAGGAGATGGTGTACGACTTCTGGCGCATGGTGTGGCAGGAGCACTGTTCCAGCATCGTGATGATAACCAAGCTGGTGGAGGTGGGCCGGGTAAGGACCCCATCCCGTCCCTCTCCCTCTGGGCTCCAGCTCTACCAGCAGCCTCTTCCGCAGAGCCAAAACTCCATCCCATCCTCTCCTTGCAGGTGAAATGCTCCAAATACTGGCCAGATGACTCCGAGATGTACGGGGACATCAAGATCACTCTGGTGAAGTCGGAGACGTTGGCTGAGTACGCTGTCCGCACCTTCGCTCTCGAGCGGGTACGGTACCGTTCCTGCCAGCCGCGACCTGCCCGACCCTGCCCTCGCAGGCAGGGAACCGACCGTCTTGGGCCTCTCTAACTATCACGGGGTTGGCATTTACCGATACCCTATTTGTTTACCCCAACATGGTGCTTTCACCCCTGGCTGAGGTGCAGCCTCTGAACCCTGGGGATGCTGGTAGCTTCTTCTTTGCCTTTTCCCTGGCTCTGTTCCCTCCGCCGGGGCGAGCGGCTTGGCCCTGCTTTGGTTTCGGCAGTGAGCGAGTGTTTAATTTCCGAGTGAGCACCGTGTAATTACAGCAAGAGTAAAGGATGCTTTTTCTCCTCCGGGCTGGAGCACAGGTTATGTGACCATTACTCTCCGGCGTGGTACCTGGGGATGGAGCGAGTGCAATTTACTCCTTAATCTACAGGAATGTGAAATTACTGTCTAGTTATAGGGCAGGTAGCAAAGATGCTTATGGAATGGGACCCGTGGCTGCTGCTGCCTCCTCCTCTACCTCCTTGGCTGTTTTTTAACCCTCTTGCAGCTGGGGAGGAGGGAGTTGCAGGGTTACTGAAGCAGCCGACTGCTGTGTGATCCATCTGGCTGCGTGCTGAGCTGACAAGATTCATGGATTCCCAAGAAAAGTGGGCGTTTGGATGGCTTGGGCAGGATTTTGCTCACCCCGTGCATCCTCACCCCACCTCTCCCTTCCCTTGCAGCGGGGCTACTCGGCCCGGCACGAGGTGAAGCAGTTCCACTTCACGTCGTGGCCCGAGCACGGTGTTCCCTACCATGCCACAGGGCTGCTGGCCTTCATCCGCCGGGTGAAGGCGTCCACGCCACCCGACGCCGGCCCCATCGTCATCCACTGCAGGTATGTGCGTGGCCATGGGGCAGAGCTGGCTGTGGGGGGAGCTTCCCACTCCCAAAGGGGGATATGGATGGCCCTGGGGCGAGCACACTGTGCTTTAGGTGGGTGGTGAGCCTCTGGCTCGGAGTGATGCTAAAAGCTTCTGAATGATGCTAAAATATTCAGCAGGGAAATATAAAATGTATAAATCAGGTTCACAGCAAGAGAAGATGCTGGGGCTGATGGTGTGAGGTTGGGTGTCCCTCTACGATGGCATCCAGCTGTAAAATGTCACCACCGGGCTGGTGGCAGCAGGGATGGGGGGGCTGCGGCTGGGCCAGAGCGGCAAGCAGAGAGCAGCACTTTTTTGGGTGCTGCCCCAGCTCCTGTTACTGATGACACAGCTCTGTCCCTGTGGGTGAGTGTGGCACGGGGTGATGGGCAGCTCGACCGCTGCTGGCGGCAATGTCGGGACGTTGGGTCTGGCCGTAAGAGGAGCGGGGGGGCAGCAGGACAGCCCCATTCCTGGGGCACCCGCGGTGCTGTCCCCACGGGGCTCAGCCACCGGAACGCCGGAGCTGGGAAGACACCGGTGGCATGTCTGAGCAGGAGCGGTGGCTTTCTGTCCCCTGAGCAAATGTCCCCACGCGATGAGTTAATGGCTTCCCCTCTGCTGGGCAAACAAGGAGGAGCTGATGAGCGGCAGGGATTTTTTTTTTTATTTTATTTGATTTCTCCCTGTCAACTGCCTCATCAGTATTCATTCACCGGCAGCAGCGAGTGTGATTAGTGCCCGTAGCCTGTAATCACTGATAATCATGAAGAGTGATTCATCAGCCCCAGAAATTAGTATTTCACTGGAAAAGACTTTGTAGGAAAGAAGCGGGGGGAGCCGTGCTGCTCCCGACGCGTCGGAGGGGGGTGTCACAGCATTTGTAGGTCTTCAGCTGCGAGTACAAGCGGGCCAGGATTTGGGATATCGCCACAGCTGGGTCGTCTGGCTCTGGGCATCCTGCTGGGCTCGGCCTTGACCCAGGGGTCCCTCCTGGGGGAATCCACACCCCCTCTGTGCCAGGAGTACCCCCCTGCGCTCTCAGGGTTCGGTGCTGAGCATCCTCCTCTCCCACTGCCTCCGTCAGCCCTTTTGGGACGGGGTCCCGGAGGACTGTCAGTGCTCAGATGTTTTATCTGCTGGTTTTGTTGCAAAAAGCATACGTTTTGCTGTCTTAAAGCAAAAATGAACCTTAGAGGTGGGTATCCACCCTCCCATGCGCTGCCTGACTGTTACACAGCCCCCGGGCTGCTGCAGCGGTGTGTTTGAGTGGGTGGTGGGGAGGGTGGTTTAAGGCAAAGCTGGGCTGTGGTTGCGAAGGCACGAAAAAAAAAGCTGGGCTGTGGTTGCGAAGGCCCGCGAGGTCCTGGCAGCCCTGCCTGGACCCTGGCTCCCCCGCATCCATGGGCAGGGGCTGTATGTTGAGCCCTTGCCCGTGCAGACCTTGCTCCACACCCGCTGGCGCCTCGGGCTGCATGTGGACGCTGTGCGGACTGGGAATGTGTTTGCCGTGTTTTTCCCCTCCATCCCCAGCGCCGGCACGGGGAGAACTGGCTGCTACATCGTGCTGGATGTTATGTTGGACATGGCTGAGTGTGAGGGTGTCGTGGACATCTACAACTGCGTGAAGACCCTGTGCTCGCGGAGGATCAACATGATACAGACGGGGGTGAGCGGGTGCTGGGCCGGCCAGGGACACGTGGGGCGAGGCTCAGCCCTCTCCCCTTTCCTCCCTGCCGAAAGGAGCAGTACGTCTTCATTCACGACGCCATCCTGGAAGCCTGCCTGTGCGGGGAGACCAGCATCCCCGCCAGCGAGTTCAAGCCCACCTACAAGGAGATGGTGAGGATAGAGCCGCAGAGCAACTCCTCGCAGCTGCGGGAGGAGTTTCAGGTGAGCGACCCCAAAACCCCTGCATCCCCCCTGCAACACCCTCTTGCTCCTCACCCTCCTGGTGCCCACCGCCATTGGCACCAGCAGGCTCTGACGAGCAGCAGGCGGGGGTTTTGGCCCCGGTGTTGGCAGGAAGGGAGCTAAGGGGAGCACGTGTACTTGCAGACCCTGAACTCGGTGACTCCCCACCTGGATGTGGAGGAGTGCAGCATCGCCCTCCTGCCCCGCAACCGGGAGAGGAACCGCAGCATGGACGTCCTGCCGCCCGACCGATGCCTTCCCTTCCTCATCTCCGTGGACGGAGACAGCAACAACTACATCAACGCGGCCTTAACCGATGTGAGTGTGCTGTGGGGAGACAAGGGGCCGGTTTGGGTTGTCTCAGGCAGCTTTTCACGGCAAAACCTGGCTCGGTTTGAATTTACGGCCTCGTTTTGCACCAGAGCACAAAGGCACGTGGCAGCCCCCAGCTGCGTGCGGGGAGAGGAAGGGCTGGCACCAGTGAAGCGGGGTCCTTCAGCCTTTTTTTTTGTCGATTGACGCGGGGTCTTTCAGCCTTTTTTTTTTGTGTAGCAGCATCTTGCTTGTCTTGAAAGAGCTTTTCGGCTGCTCTCACAAGCCGCACACAAAGGGTCTTCATTTATTTCATAGCAAAATGGAGCGCAGGAGGGGGAGGAAGCTCTGGGAGGGTTTGGCCGCACCGAGCCCCCCGTGTGCTGCCAGCACTGGGCTGTGCATCCTCCTGGTGCAATTCAGGGGTCTCTGAACTGCTCCCGGAGCTGCTGTGCATCCCCCCGGTGCACTCAGAAAGGACACCTGTGATGGCAAAGCTATTTCCTACCTGCGGAGGAGAGAGGCTGCTGCAAGCTCCGAGCCCGCACCAAGCGATGGGTCATTTATCACCAAACCCTCTTTCCCCTCCTTGAAACAAGCCGGGTGCTTCGCAGGGGCAGTGCTGAGCCCCACCGCACCCTGGGCACCTTGCCCAGACCCCTCCTGGTCGCAGCTGAGCACCGGCACCAGGCTGAGCCCTGTTTTTTTCACCCCGTGGGTTATTTATCTTCATGCAGTTCTCGTCTCCCTGTTACCTGCTCTCGCAGCAAAAAGCAGTTTGTAAAGCGGAGGTGGTGGCTGGGGAGCAGCACCCGGTGGGCTGCGGGCTTTGGCTGCTGTGGGATGGGAGCTTTGTTTTCAGCTTGCTTGGTGTTTGCATATCCATTTTATTTTTATACATCACTGAGCCTCCCTTAATCTCTGCTACAGGGTCAGAGAATAGAAATTTTTTTATAGACAGAAAAAGCCCTTTGGATGACATTCTCGCTGAAGGGATAAAACCCATTTCCCTCTTTGGGGGGGAAAAAAAAAGTCTCATTTTCTTTAAGTGCCAAAGCAGTTTGCTCAGTCAGGCTGTCCATCTGTCAGCACGCTTCTCTGCTCCGGCTGCTGTCATTTACACGGGTGCCGAAGGATTGCGGGTGACAAGGCAAGCCTGGTCAACACCTGGTGAAATCCCCCTCGCCTCGCGGCTCTCATCGCCTTCCTCGAGGGCGGAAAGCGGGGGTCTCGCTGCTGCCTCGCGGACAGGGCAGGAGGAAAGGTTTGACAAGGGCATTTCCATGAGCTAACCGAGGAGGTTTTGCAGCGGCCAGAGGACTCCTCATGAGCAGAGCGCTGTGCTAATTTGTGGGTACAGAGCATTTTCTGCTCTGTTCCTGTATCTGAGGGGGCTTGAACTAAAGTGTGTTAATTTAAAAGTCTGACTGATGCAGCGCTGGGTGCTGCCATGGGCTCCCCATCCCTCAGCAAGCCGGTGTCCAAGGGAGCGAGTCTCGTTTGAAGCACGAGCGAGAAGTACATTCCCCGCTCTGCCCCTTCCTGCAGCCTCTCGGGTTCTTTCATTTGGGTTTCCTTTCCTCCCTGAAAAGACCGTTGACCCGGTTGCCTCTTTGCTGCTCTGGGTGCCTGGAGGTGTTTGGGGTGCTGTGGGGGTGATGCCGTGGGTGATGCTTTCGCTCAGGACTGGGCGGCTGACCTAGGTGCTGAGGCCATCTGGCAGCCACGTCTTCTGCGTGTTCTTGACTCAAAGGTGACATCTTTCCCGTAGTTATTTGTGTGAAACACCCTTCCCTGCGAGAGCCGAGAGCAGAACGGGTACTTTCGTCCCCACCAAGGGCAGGAATCACTCAGACCCATTTTTATAGCATCTCCTCAGCACCAGGGCATGCTCTGCTCAACCATGGAGAAGATGGCTTTGGTGGCACTCATCTTCTGGTTGCACTGTTTTTTTGGAGTGCGACAGCAGTGGCTTTGGTGCTGCCGCCATGTCCTTAACGGAGCTCATCTTCCCTCTCTGCAGAGCTACACCAAGAGTGCTGCCTTCATCGTCACCCTGCACCCGCTGCAGAACACCACCACTGACTTCTGGCGGTTGGTGTATGACTACGGCTGCACCTCCATCGTCATGCTCAACCAGCTCAACCAGTCCAACTCCGCCTGGGTGAGTGCTGCCGTCCCCGCAGGTGGCCCTGTTCTGCTCTGTCCCCATCGCCTTGGAAGTGCTGCAGCCTCTGCCTTGCTTGCTCAACTCCCTCTCCTCTGCAAGGGGAGACATGACTGGCTGCAGCACCCAGGATTTATTCCGTGTAAGCCCAGCTGAAGCCAAAGATAACGTGGCAGTAGCAAACCAGCCGGACTTCCTTGCATTGGCGTTGCTTTGGTGTTACGTTGGCATCGTGTTGGCGTTGCATTGGTGTTACGTTGGCGTTGTGTTGGCATTGCTTTACTGTACCATAACCTTTGTGGATACTCCAGGGAGATACAAGGTTAACGACAAGTATAACCTTGTTATAAAGAGCTGATTTTTATCCTGCTTTTACAAAGGGGAAACTGAGGCGCAGGGGATTTCCCACATTGATGTTCCAAGGGCACCAGTGGCTTGTGAACGCCGCTTTACAAATCAGCCTGTTGCAAAGTGGCTGTCCTGTGGGTTTTATGGTGTGATGGGATGTGCAGATCTGCTGAACTGGAGGGGAGTTGTTCTGTCACCCAGGGAGAGGGGACAGAAGCTGGGGAGCAGGAGGCCATGCTCAGCCTCACCTCGCTTTGCTCTCCTGGTGCACCACTCCCCAGGGGGATGCCTGGAGCGCTCCTGCCTCCACCGGAGTGGATGTAAAAGTCGCTACAGGTCTGTAATGTTAATTCAATGAGGAAACTTACTGTATTTTTACATAAAATTAGCATTATAGACTCTTAATGGATGTCTGGAGAAGACTTCATTAGCTGGCTTATTTTACGAGCTTTGAGATCAGATACTTGATGTAAATGACCCAAAACGGCAGTTGTACCATTTGTTGCAAGGACGCAGATGGATGTGGCACCAGTACTGAGCGGCATGTAAATACGCTGCTATTTGCTTATATATAAATTCACATGCAGAGCTGTGGAGCACACCCACGTGTCCCTTCGTGCTGAGCTAATGCCATGTGCTCCAAAGGACCTTTCCATGGGGTGACATTAAGCAGACCCTGAGCATCGAGGGATGTCCTGGGGGCGTCTCTTGCCCCGCAGAGGTTTGCCAGGAGAGGAGGCAGAGCTGGCCCCAGAGAGCTTCCCAGCTCATCTACTCACTCAGAGGAGTCGCTCTTAGATCAGGTTCATGTTCAATGAAGCGATCTGCCCATGGACACGCTGAAATGAGCAGGTTTGTGTACTGGGGTCGTTGGAGAGGCTGGGACTGTTTTGACTGTCTAGAGCTTGACGATGGTGATGAAAAGGTTGAGTGTTGACGAGTAAGAATTGGGGGGGGAAAGCCAACAAGGCAGATATCATGGTGGGAGTCTGTTATAGGCCACCCAGCCAGGATGAGGAAGCAGATGAAATAGTCTATAAGCAGCTGGGAGTCTCATGATCGCTAGCCCTTGTTCTTGTGGGGGACTTCAACTTACCAGATGTCTGCTGGAAATAATACGGTACAGCAGAGAGGAAGCAGTTCAGGAGGTTCCTGGAGTGTGTGGAAGAGAACCCCCTGACACAGCTGGCGAGTGAGCCAGCGAGGGAAGGCACCTCGCTGGACCTGTTGTTTGCGAACAGAGAAGGACTTGTGGGTGATGTGATGGTTGGAGACCGTCTTGGGCATGGCAGTCGTGAAATGATAGCATTTTCAGTTCTCGGAGAAATAGGGAGCGGGGTCAGCAGAACTGCTACCTTGGGCTTCCGGAGGGCAGACTTTGGCCCGTTTAGCAGGCTGTTTGATAGAGTCGCTTGGGAGGCAGTCCTGAAGAGCAAAGGAGCCCAGGAAGGCTGGACGGTCTTCAGGAGGGAAATCTTTGAGGTGCAGGAGCAGGCTTGTCCCCATGTGCCAAAAGACGAGCCAGCAGAAGACTGGCTTGGCTGAACAGAGAGCTTTGGCTGGAACTAAGAGAAAGAAGAGTTTATGACCTTTGGAAAAAGGGGCAGGCAACTTGGGAGGACCACAAGGATGTTGTGAGGTTATGCAGGGAGAAAATTAGAAGGGCCAAAGCCCAACTAGAACTTAATCTGGGTACTGTGGTAAAAGGCAATAAAAAGTGTTTCTATAAATACATTAACAGCAAAAGGAGGGCTAAGGAGCATCTCCATCTTTATTGGATGCAGGGGGGAAACATAGTGACGAAGGATGAGAACAAGGCCAGGATCCTTAATGCCTTCTTTGCCTCAGTCTTTAATAGTAAGACCAGTTGTTTGCGGGGTTCCCAGCCCCCTGTCCTGGAGGATGGGGAGCAGAATGAAGCCCCCATAATCCAAGAGGAAATGGTTAGCAACTTGCTACACCACTTAGACACACACAAATCTATGGGGCAGGATGGGATCCACTCAGGGTACTGAGGGAGCTGGCAGAAGTGCTCACCAGGCCACTTTCCATCATTTGTCAGCAGTCCTGGCTCACTGGGGAGGTCCCAGTTGACTGGAGGTTAGCAAATGTGATGCCCATCTACAAGAAAGGCTAGAAGGAGGATCTGGGGAACTACGGGCTTGTCAGTCTGACCTTGGTGTCAGCATCTTGAGTGCCATCGTGCAGCACATACAGGACAACCAGGTGATCAGGCCCAGTCAGCATGGATTAAGAAAGGCTGGTTCTGCTTGAGCAACCTGATCTCCTTCTATGACAAGGTGACTGGCTTAGTGGATGAGGGAAAGGCTGTGGATGTTGTTTACCTGGACTTTAGTAAAGCCTTTGACGCTGTTTCCCACAGCATTTTCCTGGAGAAACTGGCTGCTCATGGTTTGGATGGATGTATTCTTCTCTGGGTAAAAAACTGGCTGGCTGTCCAGGCCTAAAGAGTGGTGGTGAATGGAGTTCAGTCCAGTTGGCAACCAGTCACAAGTGGTGTTCCCCAGGGCTCAGTATTGGGGCCAGTTCTGTTTAATATCTTTGTCAATGATCTGGACGAGTGGATCGAGTGCTCCCTCAGTAAGTTTGCAGACAATTTGGGCGGGAGTGTTGACTTGCTTGAGGGTAGAAAGTCTCTGCAGAGCTGGAACGTGTCCAGAGAAGGGCAGCGGAGCTGGGGAGGGGTCTGGAGCACAAGTCTGATGGGGAGCGGCTGAGGGAACTGGGGGGGTTCAGGCTGGAGAAGAGGAGGCTGAGGGGAGCCCTCATCGCTCTCTGCAACTGCTTGAAAGGGGGTTGTAGTGAGGTGGGGGTTGGTCTCTTCTCCCAAGTCACAAGCAATAGGATAAAAGCAAATGGCCTCAAGTTGTGCCAGGGGAGGTGTAGATTGGAGATTAGGAAAAATTTCTTCACCAAAAGGCTTGTCAAGTGTTGGAACAGGCTGCCCAGGGAAGGGGTTGAGTCACCCTCCCTGGAGGGTCTGTTTAAAAGCTGTGTAGATGTGGTGCTTAGGGTTGACATGGTTTAGTGGTGGACTTGGCAGTGCTGTGTTAACAGTGGGACTCGATGATCTAAGGGTCTTTTCCCACCTAAATGATTCTGTGGTTCTGTGACAGTCAGTGCAATAGCTGGACTGTGGCTGAGGGTCTTGCTGGAGAGGGTTGACGGAAGGAAGGGTCCCTCTCGCCATTACTGTCTGCTATTTAAAAGTGTTTTTTGATGGCATGCTTCTATCAGTAAAAACTTTTTGAGCATGCACCTCCCCAATATATGTGTATTTATTTATTTATAATTCATATATATGTTCTCCTGTACTAATATATTAGGTACCCTATAAGACATACACAGGTAGTAGAAATTAAAAAAGCAGGCAACGAAGATGAACAATAATTTAAAACATTTTTTTCTTATTTTACTCAATGGTACAACTCCCTTTTTTCTCTTGCTAAAAAAATACTGTGAATAATAACAATATTTTATAGTGAGGGCTCTGTATTTGATTGACTACACTTCAATCATTTTGAGTGTCTTTGCTTAGCACGTTGGGATACAGCCATCCGAAGGGCTGGTTCTAGGTCCAGTTTATTTTGATGCTTGTTTTTACTGACTGTCACTGCTCTGAAACCTTCCTCATGCGGATGTGTAGATGCAAGTGGAAGAAGTTCATCATCAGCCGTGCTTATTAAACCCTGATACTTGTTTTTCAATCCATCCACTGCTTAGGCAAAGGGTTTTCTTGGCTGGTAGATGTCCATCTTCCCTGGTGTCAGCCAGCTGTGCTTGCAAACTAACTGGGAGGTGTTGCATTTGGGGGTTTTTAGCAAATGCTCTCTCCATAGCATGTGTTTCTTTCAAAAAGCAGTTACTTTCTCACTCGTCATTCCAATGGCACTTTTACCTTGAAGGGGCACCTAAGCGTGTTTATTTTTTGGACAGTATCTGCGAGGTAGCATACTCCTGCCAGCAACTTGTCATCAGCAAGTTTGCAACGCTTGTCTTTTTGTAAAATAAAACTCCTTTAAGTTCGACAGCTCTTTTAAGCCCTTTGCTGCGAGATAAGCAGCAAATCTCCATGTGGTACGAGAGATTTTCATGGTTGCTCCCTGTCTCATTACAACGTATTGTAAGGAATTCAGTTACTGTTGAGAACATGCCATCTCTGTACGAGAAGATAAATATAAAAATAAAATGAAAATAAATAGAAGTTCAAATATTTCCTTCCCACATCCCGATGGATTGTCTTGCACACCCCAGTTTGGAGAGCAATGGCTTAGAAAACCAAAGTGAGGAATGATCTCCAAGTCCTCTGCTGCAGCCCGTGTTACAAGCCCAGAAGCCTTCAACAACTGGTTCGTAACGAGTGACATCCCCCTCTCTGGTTTAGCGTTTTTAACATTCATGACTTCAGCGGGTATGTTTCCATCCGTGAACCTTGCTCGAACTACTGTTCCCACTTTGATCTGCTTCTCAGCGACGTTGTGCAGAAAGCTCTCGGATGCTACTGAAGATCTCCGATTTCTGTAACCCAAGCCACCGATTCAGCAATACCTGTTTTAAAGTCACCAGGGCAAGGCGTGAGATGAAATACGTTTGTCTGCCGCTTCCCAGTGCCAGTTGAACTGGCTGTTGTCCTCTTCATCTGGCGTACGGATGCTTAACTTGGGAGGTGGAATCACATACTCAGCTCTCTTGGAAGCTCATTCCAGGAAGTTTTCCGTGATCGGACTGTGCTGTGTCGCGCTGCATGTTTACTGTGAACCCATGAACTGGTGATGTAATTTCTCATGAGTACTGTAATTTTTTTTGCATAAATGGCTGTGGAGTCTGGAGCATCCTCCACAGCTGGTGCTCGAGATCGGCACTCACCAAAACATGAAATTCCCTGTTCTGTGGAAGGGGATCGTGAAGTAGTGTCTTGTCTAAATGCTATGGTGAAAGCCTCTTCTCTAAAGGAAGCCTAAGTAAATGCTGATGGGAGAGGTTCTTCCTCCAGTAAGGCCAAGTTGTGACTCCTGTAGGACAGATTTATGGCTTTGCCAGCTGCAAAGCTGTAGTTACCCCCAGATGTGATGTAGGATGGACGGGAGAAGCCAAGTCTGCTCCCTGCAGCCCCGCTGCCCCTGGTCTGAGCTGGGGGAGGAGGGGGCATGGGCTCCCCAAGAGCGACGAGGATTAGTTTGGTTTGAGGGGCCCTGGGTGCGGGCGCAGCTCCTGGATTAGCCCCAGGTTGGCCTTCAGCTGGGTTTGCCGAGAGCCACGCTAGTGCTGGGGGCCTTCGGCTTTCGTGGGCTGGAGCCAAACCCGCCATGTCCCTGAAGGCGACCTTACCGGCTCCCTAAGAGCGCTGCCATTTCTAGTCCAGCCCCGCTGGGGTCCAGCCCCGTTGCCGGCAGCTGCGGTGTTTGTTCCGCAGGTGCAGGTTGGGCCGTGGCGGTGGGTTGGAGCTTGGCCGTGTGGTGGCCCTGGCATGGGAAGGACAGAAGTTGCTGCCAGTACGGCCATCGCAAACCACGGAGCGCGGAATGGAGGCAACCGGGAGAGCATCCGACTCGGTCTGCCCAGGTGGAAGCGCAGGGAGTGCCATGGCCGGTGTGAAGGGAGTGTTTGGGCGAGGAGGCGACACGGTGTGGTGAAGCCGTGGATGGAGCAGGAGCCGCCTCCTGGACGCCAGCGGGGTGGTGGCTGCAGCGCCATTTCGGTGGGGATGGGCCGGCACTGCCCATCCGGGCGGTCGTGTCAGCCCGTGGCGCGGTCGGTGTGGAGCCGGTGCTTGCAGGTGCTTGGGTGTCGTTCTCCTCCTCCGCAGCTCCTACCGCTGGCTGGGCCTCGGGTCGGCCCCTCTCGTGGTCTTCCTTCACCTCGGGCCCCCGTGGGGACGCCGCTGGGGGTCCGCGCCCTTCATCCATACCATATGACGTCATGCTCGATATATAAAGCTGGGACGAAGAAGAAGGAAGGGGTGGGGGGACATTCGGAGCGATGGCGTCTGTCTTCCCAGGAAACCACTACCCGTGACGGAGCCCTGGGGATGGCCGAGCACCTGCCGGCCCAGCTCCTACCGCCGGCTGGGCCTCGGGTCGTCCCCTCTCGTGGTCTTCCTTCACCTCGGGCCCCAGTGGGGACGCCGCTGGGGCTCGCGCCCTTTCACCAGCACATCCTGGGGAGCTTGGGGGAACCTCTCTTAAGAAAGGGCTTGTAGCAGGAGAGCAGCTACAAACTGCGAAGGAGAGGAGCTCGCTGCCATCACCGCAGGGAGGAGAAAGGCAGCGATCCCATAACTAAGCATCTGCATCGGCAAAGACACACACGGGTGTTAAAAAGGGCTCTCCGGGGCCTTTTAAACCTCAAGTTCAGGCTGAATAAA
>NW_010512363.1:0-6624 GCF_000687285.1 Phaethon lepturus
CTCTGGTAAGACCCCACCTGGAGTTCTGCATGCAGCTCTCGAGCCCTGAACACAGGAAAGGCATGGACTTGTTGGAGCAGGTCCAGAAGAGGGCCACCAAAATGATCAGAGGGATGGAACACTTCTGCTGTGAAGACAGGCTGAGAGAGTTGGGGTTGTTCAGCCTGGAGAAGAGAAGGCTCTGGGGAGACCTTGCTGCAGTCTGCCAATACTTAAAGGGGGCCTATAAGAAAGATGTGGACAGACTTTTTAGCAGGGCCTGTAGCAATAGGACAAGGGGTAATGGTTTTAAACTAAAAGAGGGTAGATTCAGACTGGATAGAAGGAAGGCATTTTTCACAATGAAGGTGGTGAAACACTGGCACATGTTGCCCAGAGAGGCTGTAGATGTCTCATCACTGGAAACATTCCAGGTCAGGCTGGACAGGGCTCTGAGGAACCTGATCTAGGTGAATATGTCCCTGCTCATTGGTGGTGTGGGGGTTGGACTAGATGACCTTTAAAGGTCCCTGCCAAAACTATTCCATGATTCTATATATCCCAAGATATTCCTCTCACACAAGCGGCAACATGTGCTGTGGCTACCTTATGTCAATGTACATCAATTGGTTCCCTGGCTACTAGCAAAACAGATTACTTTGTATGCTGTCTGCATTTCCATCAGACAGATTGTAATTTGAACATCTGTCCTACACCTCATCTTTGGTTGTCACAATTTTCATAGTCAGGTGTTTAAAATCCTTTCCCCTTCTTTAAATTTGATTGAAAACAAACTCCAAAGTCATACAAGGGATGTATGAAAAATAGCAGTGTATGTTACTAGCTTTTTATAGGAAACCAGCCTGAATAAAGCCATTTAGGGACAGTTCATACATTGAAAGAATGCTGACACAGCATTCCTTCCTTTATTTCCGAAGATCCTAGGTATGTTCATTTTTTTCTATGAAGACAGATATTTCATTGTGTTTGTTCATTACCATCAACATATACACCACTTCTTATGCATGAAACAATAGCTGGGAAAAGTATTGGGAAACCTGGTCATATGACACTAGGAGCATTCAGAAAACATTTACCTTAAGTTCTGAAGATTGACTTTACATCTAAATGTGACTCACTAACAAGCCTACTGAATACCAACATACATACTATTACAAGAGTTCTTTTTAAGTAAATACGCTCCCCTATTCTGTAAATATTTCATAAAGTCTGACAAGAAAATCCTTTAGGTGTTGTAAGACTGATTTAAATTAATATGCATAATTTTCTGGGGATCCTGTGCTAAATAAAATACAACCACACTTAAGTGTCTTCTTGCATCTCATTATGTGTCAGTCTCATGCTCAAGTAGGCAACATACCAGCTCATTTTTATAGTACTTCCTACTTTTTTCAGAATTTTTATAAGTGTTGAGAGTTTTGCAGTTTACTTGATGTAAATTAATATTGCTACAAGAAAAACTTTAAAATATGAACTATACATTCAAATGTAAAACAGTCAAGATAGCTAATACTTACAGAGTCTTTTCCTTTTAATGTCAGTCAATTTCTGTTCCTTCTCACGTGCTTGCTGAAAGAAAAAAAGTGTTAAAAAAAGTGTTTCGTAGACTCTCAGCTCCAGAAAATATTGAAAGATGCTAATTCTACCCACAGAAGCATACTTTCTTACATACACACTTTAAATAATCATGTCAGTAATCTTGACACCAGTAAACACTGCACAGTTTGGGCCACTTATTCAGCTTCAGATGACTTGCGCAATCCCGTTACTTTTAAATTACGCTTCTGCCCATGTTGAGGTTGGTAGACCTGCACAACAGCAACAGAAGGTACCAACTGCTACTTACCTGCTGACACTCAATTACTTCATTGCTGAGCATTACTATGTCTTTCATAGTTTCCATGATCAGTCTAAAGAAGGAAACACAGGTGCATACCTTAAGACCCTTAATATGAGTCAACAGGGTAAATTTTCAATCAAGGTTATTTGGATTAAACAAAAAAATCCCCACTCCTCTAAAACCAAAATAAAGCATGCTTTTTTTTTTATACAAACTGCACCCTTTCTTTTTTACAGTTATTACACGAAGTACTGTTGTAGGGGCAAAATAGTCTCCTTATTTCCCTCTATTGGGTTTGTGTGGCAAGGTTGCAGTAGTGGGGCGGGCTGCAGGGGTGGCTTTTGTAAGAAGTTGATAGGGGCTTCCTCTGTGTCTAATACAGCCAGTGCCAGCTGGGTCCAAGATGGACCCGCTGCTGGCCAAGGCTGAGCCTATCAGCAACAGTGGTAGCACATCTGGGATAACATATTTAAGAACAGGGGAAAAAACAGTACACAGCATTTGCAGCTAGAGAGAGGAGTGAGAATATGTGAAAGACAACTCTGCAGACACCAAAGCCAGTGCAGAAAGAAGGGCAGGAGAGACTCCAAGCACCAGAGCAGAGATTCCCTTAAGGCCTGTGGAGAAGATCAGTGAGGCAGGCTGTCCTCTTGCAGCCCATGGAGCTCCACAGTGGAGCAGATCTCCACCTGCAGCCTGGGGAGGATGCCATACTGGAGCAGGGGGATGCCTGAAGGAGGCTGTGATCCCGTGGGAAGTCTGCCCTGGAGCAGGCTCCTGGCAGGACCTGTGGACCCATAGAGAGGAGCCCACATTGGAGCAGGTTTGCTGGCAGAACTTGTGACCCCATGGGGGACCCATGCTGGAGCAGCCTGTTCCTGAAGGACAGCACCCTGTGGAAGGGACCCAGGCTGTAGCAGTTCATAAAGAACAGCAGCCTGTGTTTGGAGAAGTTTGTGGAGGACTCTGCCCTGTGGGAGGGACCCCACACTGGAGCAGGGGAGGAGTATAAGTCCTCCCTGTGAGGAGGAAGGAGCAGCAGAGACAACATGTGATGAACTGAACATAACCCCCACTCCCCATCCCCCTGCACTTCTCAGAGGGAAGAGGTAGAAAATTGAGATTGAAGTTGAGCCTGGGAAGAAGGGAGCGGTAAGGGGAAGGAGTTCTAAGATTTGGGTTTATTTCTCATTATCCTACTCTGATCTTGATTGACAATAGATTAGTTTCCCCAAAATGAAAAAAAAACATTTTTTAATGTTTTGCCCATAACTGTAATTGCTGAATGATCTCCCCTTTTCCCAATCTCCACCCACAAGCTTCTCACATTTTCTCTCCCCTGTCCAGCTGAGAAGGGGAGTGGTAGAGCAGTTTTGCTGGGCATCTCACGTCCAACCAGGGTCAACCCACCACACCCTCTCAGTTTCTCTAATGTTTCAGTTAAGACTGTCTAGCATTTGAAATCACAGAGCTTGGAAGGAGTCAAGGAAGCCTAGCCACATAATGGCTAAGAATTTAAGCTCCTGAATTCCAGTACATGGCAGGGACATCATGGAGATGCCATGTTTTCAGCTGTATTTCCAACAAATTAAACTTATCATATTACACTTCATATGTGTGCAACCATTAATATTAGACAGGAAATTAAAAACTAATTTTAAACATGTTTGAAACTTTCAGTTTTTTCAAGGACACTAAAGCTCCTATGTAATTAGTGAAGGCAGCAAAGCAGAGGCAAGGTGCTGTTACAGGCATGTAATGTGAGCTCAACTATTATAATCGCAGAAAACTCATGCATTACAGACAAACTCTTAAGCACAGTTCTCACTAGTGAATCAAAAATTATGACTTCTGTAATGAAAGGTTAATTCAGAGCCAAATGTAAATCTACCCCGGGTGTCAGAAGTCTGATCATGCTCATTCTAGCCAGAAGGTGGACAGTATATCATTCAGTCAAAACTAGAAGGAAGCTTGCTTTTAAAAAAGGTGCAGTAAAAGTAATGTAGAAACGGGTCACATCAAACTGTGAGAGTCTATTCCTTTCTAGCCATCCTTTACCCGAGAACACCTTACCGTGAGTCATTATCATTTTGCTTCAATTTGTTTCTCAGGGCAACTGTAAGTTGGATCCTGCATAGTGTGGGAAGAAACATAACTGATGAGAAGCGATGAGAACCGATATGAAACTGGGACACACACATTTAAGTAAGTAACAGAAGAGATCTTTCCAACATTCCATTTATGTCCACTTTCACACTGGAATTATATATATATATATATATATAAAAAAATCAGTACTTCAAATATCACGCTTAAATAATGGGTCTTAACTCTCGGGACAAGAAAAGCATCTCAATGATTATTTGTGAGAGTGACAACTCCTTTCTTTCTTGGCAAACATGCTCAGACACCATTAATCCCAGAGTGTGCAAAAGGGAGGCTGGGCAAAGGTGGGAATTCAAACAAACAGCCATGTAACACAGGAACCATACAACACTTATCAACTTCCCAGTTTTCATGTGCATTTGTGAAATACTGCCAAGAAATATGTTTACTGATTTATACGGTGAGACTTCCACAATTTTGCAGGAACATTTGCGTTTATACATTTCAACTTGTAATATTTTGTTCTCCATGGCATATGAGAGAACATATTATATTATTGCGCTATACTATGCAAGTCCACACCTCAAATCCTGTGTTCAGTTTTGGGCCCCTCACTAAAAGAAGTGATGTTGAGGTGCTGGAGCATGTCCAGAGAAGGGCAACGAAGCTGGTGAGGGGTCTGGAGCACAAGTCTTATGAGAAGCGTCTGAGGGAACTGGGTTTGTTTAGTCTGGAGGAGGCTGAGGGGAGACCTTATGGCTCTCTACAACTACCTGAAAGGGGGTTGTGGTGAGGTAGGTGTTGGTCTCTTCTCCCAAGCAACTAGTGATAGAACAAGAGGAAATGGCCTCAAGTTGCGCCAGGGGAGGTTTAGATTGGGTATTAGGAAAAATTTCTTCACCGAGAGGGTGGTCAGGCATTGGAACAGGCTGTCCAGGGAGGTGGTGGAGTCACCATCACTGGAAGTATTCAAAAAAACATGTGGACATGGCACATTCTGCATCTCCACCTACATTCCTACTGGTTCAGTGGTACAATCTCTCATGTTTGTAACACACCATATCACTTTGAAATCCTATTTTAATCAGAATTATGTATATATTCATGTATGTCTGCAGAAAAAAACAGAAAACATCCAAAGAGGAACAAAATTCTACCTTTGCAAGGCTAATGTCTTGTTCTGGAAAGAGACTTTTACTTCCTCCATATCTTTTTCCACATCTTGTACAGCACTGAAGGAAAAAAGCAACAAACAACCCCAAACAGTGTGAAGGTAACAGAAAAATTAAAAGCAATGTCACATTTTTAACTTGCTCCCTATGTGTCTAAAGTAAGACTTTTCCCTGTAAACCATAAATTATTAAGGCCGGGATATTTTAGCACATGTAATTATATTAGTGAATTCTATCCATTACAAGGAGGACTGCAAATTTAGAAGCCACATCAGCTATAGAACTACTTTAGGAGACCGAGTAAAATATTTCTTCCCGTATTTTCTTGTAATTTCCTTTATTTTCACCAGACTCCTGCAAAATACTAATTGTTAATACAGAGGTTTATTAAGAAGGAGTAACTGAAAGAGAGCCTCCAAGTTCAGTTCTTAACCCTTCTCTATTTTAAAATACATCAAAAATTCGAAGTTTTCCAGTGACATACCTCTTGATAAACTTTTCTTCAATGATGTGGTCAAGGTAAGTGTCTTGACCTACAAAGAATGAACATCAGTAAAAACAGCACAGAGTCTTTTAAATCCAGTCTACAGAGCATAAAGGATAAGCAGTCTGATGGCTATCCTGGCAAGGTATTTCTTATTCCTACCTCCATGCCTTATCTCTTCCACTGTTAGTGACACTACAGTATCAATCAGTTGTATCAAAGAAATAATCAGTCTTTAAAATAATTCCATTTAGCACTTTTTAGCCAGAGCTGGCTTACAGCATTGCTCTATATATGCAGCTGGCTGGTTCAGTGGAAGAGGACACAGGCAACAGAAACACAGTGGGAACTAGAAGAAACACCTTAAATCAGTATTGCTGCCAAACACTTTGGCAGACTTTTGGTAAGACTTCAGCCCTAGTGATCAATTTCCTGAAAACCATCACCACATGTAAGAACAGTCCCAAGGGAAAACCCAAGAGGAGAAAGGGCAGTGAGCAATAATGACATTGACATTTTGTACACATTCAAACATACCTCCAAGAGCCGTCTACCAAACACAGTAATATGCTCAGCCAAGAAAAAAAATTTCATTATTACAACGAGCACTTTTCATAAAGAAGGCCAACCATATCCTGGGCTGTATCCAAAGAAGTATGGCCTGCAGGTTGAGGGAGGTGATCCTGCCCCTCTGCTCTGGTAAGACCCCACCTGGAGTTCTGCATCCAGCTCTGGAGCCCTCACCAAAGGAAAGGCATGGACCTGTTGGAGCAGGTCCAGAGGAGGCCACAGAATGATCAGAGGGATGGAACACCTCTCCTATGAGGACAGGCTGGGAGAGTTGGCGTTGTTCAGCCTGGAGAAGAGAAGCCTCTGGAGAGACCTTATTGCAGCCTTCCAGTACTTAAAGGGGGCTTCCAAGAAAGATGTGGACAGACTTTTAACAGGGCCTGTAGCAATAGGACAAGGGGTAATGGTTTTAAACAGCGGGCAGATTCAGACTGGATAGAAGGAAGGCATTC
>NW_010512363.1:6655-7148 GCF_000687285.1 Phaethon lepturus
GAAACACTGGCACATGTTGCCCAGAGAGGTGGTAGATGCCCCATCCCTGGAAACATTCCAGGTCAGTTGGATGGGGCTCTGAGGAACTTGGTCTAGTTGAAGATGTCTCTGCTCACTGCAGGGGGCTTGGACTAAATGACCTTAGAAGGTCCCTTCCAACCCAAAGAGTCTATGATAAATAATTTTTGAAGATATAAATATTAGCCACATCACATTCTTTATCACTGTAACATCACATTAAGAGGAAGTACAGGAGATTGTTGGAGGGAGTTGGAGTAGGGATAAGCTTACTGGCATGAACTGTGGTGCTGCACTCCATAAGCTGCTGCTTCATCTGGTCCCTCAGGCTGGAACAGAAGCCAAGTGATAACGATCAGACCATGCGCCCCGGCCGCAGCTACCGGCCCTCACGCCCACCCCTACCTACTCGCAGCCACCAGCACCCCACAAGCTCCCCGGCCCCCTCAGCACTGACCGGAGGAGCGCGCGGACG
>NW_010512363.1:7481-11541 GCF_000687285.1 Phaethon lepturus
GTGGGGGGGGGCGGGGGCGCGGGGGTGGGGGGAGCCCCGCGCCGCCCGGTGACAGCCAGGCCTCGGCCCGAGCCCCCTGTTTGACAGGGGCTGCCTACAGCCATCAACAGGACATGCGTTGGCTGCTGAGATTATTCCCCAGTAAAGCACCCTTCAGCGGCAGTGGGCACAGGAACACAGATAAACAGAAGGTATGCAGGGCAAAGACAAAAAGATGGGGGGAGGGGTAGGCAAGGAACAATTACCACTTCTCAGTCAGGACAGATACAGCGCTCTGACCAGCCTTCTCCTAGAAGCAGACTTTATATTTACTGTAGTATGTTCTTGTGAATAACTTAGCTAGTAACTATTGAGTTACCAGAGCTGCACTCTCTCTGCCACCGCATTAGCCTGAGCCTGTGCCAACATTCCTGCCTGTATCAGATCAGCAAACTCAGCCAGGCTAGTCCCAAAGACTACACAATGCCTCCCACTGTTCACAGCCCCCACATAGATTGCATGGTTGTAGGAGAAAGTTAACTGGACTAATAACAAAAAACATAGATAAAAGGCTAAAGTGCTTTATTAAAAGGCAAACATGCACAAATAAAATATTATATACAGAAGTGGTACATAGTTCCAATGTTGTGTCAGTTCATACATGAACTAAAAATTTCTAATTAGAGGTTGAGCTAGATCCCGTATGGTAGAAGAGCTCAGCTGTTCAATGGTGCTTATCCTGACATTTTTCCTGCTGGCATATTTGTTCTTGATTGCCTGCAGAGGAGTAAGTTTCCTTAAGTTTACCCTGTTCATAAACTTATACTATTCCAAGCTCCCATGAGGTCAAGCAAGCCCATGCTGGCACCCAAGACCAGTTCACAACTGGCTCAGGCCACTTAGCCAAGACAGAGACCTTCAGCTGAACTGAGCAGGTCTGACAGCAGTGGCTAAGCTAAGCCAGCTTCAGAGCACCACTTATTGACACTTAACCACACATACTCCACATGCACACAGCAAGATTCTTACCCTCTGCTTGCTAATGCCATCATTCAGAAGTAGTACATTCTTTGCCATGTGCCGCATAACTGGAAGAAGGTCACTGTCTGTGTAAGATGTGTAGTGTTGCAGAGTTGGTGTCTGAAAGGAAGGGGAGTCATTAGTGTTGTGGTTTCACCTGGCATAGCCAAAACAACCACACTGCCATTCACTCACCCTCCCTTGCAGCTGGATGGGGAGAGAAATCAGAAAAAAGGGTAAAGACAGTTTAGGACAGTGGGGGAGGAAGAGAATAATAATAAAAGAATAAACAAAACAAGTGATGGACAACACAATTGCTCACCACTCACTGACCTGCCCAGTTAGTTCCTGAGCTGCAGCCCCTCCCCAGACAACTCCCCCAGTTTTGGTATGGAATATCCCTTTGGACAGTTTGGGTCTGCTGTCCTGGCCATGACCTCTCCGAACTCCCCAAGCACCCACCACCTTATCAGTGGCAGGCCAGAGCACGGGAGGCTGAAGAGTCCTTGACTGCTTAGCAACAACTAAAAATATCAGTACATTATCAACATTATTTTCATCCCAAATCCAATAGTGATAGCACTATACCAGCTATCAGGAAGAAAGTTAACTCTATCCCAAAACCAGGACAATTGTTCTAGAAGCCTTTTTCTAGTCTAATCTGAGTACACTGGGTTCTTTGTCTTCTGTTGGGCTTAGGCAACTGCAGTCTTCTGTCTCATAGGGAAGGGTTAACAATTACTGCCCTACTGCTGTTCCCTTGTAATGGGCCACAGGAAGACAAGAACATGCTGAAACACCACAAGGAAAGCAGTAGGCATGCACTAAGCCCAGAGTGGCCTTTTAAGCTGGTACACAGGCACACAGAGTCCCAAACTAGGAGGTGGTCTGACAAGCATGACTTACCCACTTACATCCACCGAGGAGTTTGAGAGCCAAACAGGAAGCAGCTGCTGCAGTCTTGGATGGAGGGAAATGAACCATATCGTAGTCTACAACAGACAACTCCATCAGGTAATTAGCCAGAGCAAGCTGCTTGGAGTTCACCTGCAATAAGTCAGAGTATTGGCTATCTCCAAGGCAAGAGCATCCTGTCAAGCCTTTGTTTAGCCAAGCAGGAAGAAATACTTCCTTAGTGAACATTTTCAGACCTATAGGCTCTGAAATTCAAGGGGCTTTATCACACAGCAGTTCTGAGCTGTTTAGAGCTGCTCATAGTCTAGGACCACTCCTTTCAACAGCAGTCTAGCAGTCACCTGCAGTACCAGGCAGGAATTTTAAGTCTGGTTTTGGGTGGGTATGGCTCAAGTGACTGAAAGCAGACAAACAAGATCTGTTCCTGCATGGGAGACAGGTCTCAACCAGGCTCAGTTGCTAGACTGTTGCAGTACTCAGAAGTTTGGAACCATTTTAACAAGCTGCCACAGTCAAGTATTGCATTTTACAGATACTGTTTACAATAGTACACATTCTCACCATTACCTTTGCAACCTTTGAAGCCCTCCTTAGGAAGTGCGGAGGGAGAGGGCGACCCAGACTGAAGTCCAGGGCTTGCAGGATCTTCCTCTCCATCTCGCGGATTTGAAGCTTTGTGTAAGTGTTATCAGTTATATAGGAAAAGTCTCCAATATGAGGGGGAAACACCTCTTCATATTTGCTGGCTATGAGAAGAGCTGTGACACCCACTAGCTGCAGCATAGTCTTGTGAACCACATTGTCCTGTAGTAAGAAACAGTAAAGACTTATCTAAATGACTTGGCTCAGAACAAAGCTTCTTAAGGTAGCTAATGTGAAATTTCTTGTATGGCAGGATGTTCATACTGGCATATACAGAATAACTGTACATCATCTGTTACCTCTGTCAGCATCTACAAGGGTATTAGAAGGCTTTGAGATCAAATCAGAGAGAGAGAAGTACGCAGTTTTGATATATCAAGTCACTGTTCATAGCTGAGGGGGTTGTGGTGCATACAGTTCAACATCAAATGCCGTTTGACAGTCAGCTGTATTTTGTTAAAGGTAACATGTCTAACCATGTATAGTGTTACTGACCAATGCACATTGTGCTTTAGCTTAGGGGAAAAGCATTGCCTGGCACTGGGCAAGAGACTCACCTGCAGGTAGAGATCGGTGATAGCAACTGCCATGTACAATGTCTCCTGCTGGAGTTTGAATTTCATCTGTACTTGTACAAGCCAGTCCATTAGCACAGCACGCATGTACCCATTGATTCCCTGGCCAGCCAGGTATTTGGGTCTGACAGGTTGATTTTCCTGTGTGGAAGGAACAGGGTTAATATTTAATCACTTAGACGAGGCATTTGCAATGCCAAGCCTCTGCTGCATCTTAAGGCTTCTAAGGGGTTCAGTACAGACATAGCCCATAGCTGTAGGCCACAGGGCACAATGTTTCTTTGTTTACTAGAAGTGAGCTAGAAAGAGAATGATACTTAGTACCACCAGTTGATTGGTCTAACAAGCAACATCTGTTTATGTTACCAGCTCAATTTAATCTTGTATTTTAAGTTGAGGGATCACTTAGTGCCTCAGGAAAATCCATAGGTGAAAGCAAATACCAGCTCCCAGCCACACCTATAGTGACAGGTTCACCTTAAGTGTCAACAGATGCCCTTTGCAATTCTGACCTACTCCTACCAACCTCAAGGTCTCTCAGATACTTGTAGATGTCTTTCACATAGGCGCTGCAGAGGGTTGGATCAGTACCATCATCCTCATCTACATCTTCCACATCAAGCAAGATATTCGAAAAAGCCTGACACAGCAGGTCCTCTGACAGGGCACATCCAGATGCCTCTGTGTGGACTGGAGACTGGGGCCCTAACTACAAGAAAATTTGGGGTCAGTATGGGCAGCACCTCCATCCGCAGCTCTGTGTGCACCCAGCCACGGGGTGCACTGCACCCAACCACCGCAGAGTGTGCCCCCCCACCGTGTGCCCCCTCCCCAGCCCTGGAAGGCCATGGGCAGTACCTGGGAAGGCTCCGCCTTGGACTCCAGCGCTAGCACCTCCTTCTTGGTAGTGGTCCTCAGCGTCCTCCTGG
>NW_010512364.1:0-3588 GCF_000687285.1 Phaethon lepturus
CGCTCTGCATTTCCTCCATAAAAAACCTTTTGGAGGCAAAAGTATAATTGCTAATTTTTTCCACAAGATAGTAGCCAAAATATAGTAACGGCTTTAGTACAGAGCTCAGATGATACCACGTTAAGCTCAAGGTCAGTGTTCTAAAAACAAATCTTGCAGATGAGACATTACTAATCATTGCAGAGTACAGCAGCCCACAGAAACCAACACCGATCCTTAACATGTACGGCAAAGACGGGAGCATCATGCAAATCAAAAACTGATATTGTGACCTGCAACCATTATTATCTCAAGCCTCATGCCCCATGTTGGGCACCAAAAGGACTGTCGTGGTTTAGCCCCAGCTGTCAACTAAGCACCACGCAGCTGCTCACTCCTCCCGCAGTGGGATGTGGGAGAGAATTAGGAAAAAAATTCATGAGTTGAGATAAAAACAGTTTAATAGGACAGCAAGAGAGAAAGAAACAGCAGTGATACCAACAATAATAATACCGACAAAGGAATGTACAAGAATAAGTGACGCCCAATACAGCAATTGTTCACCACTGTGGAGTAATTGCTGAGGGGCACTTTGGAAATCTACCCTCTAAGAACAGCATTGAAACCGGGTGGAACGTAGCACTAGTGTACAACGAGTCTGTACCATGGCAATTCCCTAGGCAACCCTAGATGTTGGCAACATCAGGGGCACCTGGTGTGCTGACTCTGGGAGACTCACTCCTCCCGCAGTGGGATGTGGGAGAGAATTAGGAAAAAAATTCATGAGTTGAGATAAAAACAGTTTAATAGGACAGCAAGAGAGAAAGAAACAGCAGTGATACCAACAATAATAATACCGACAAAGGAATGTACAAGAATAAGTGACGCCCAATACAGCAATTGTTCACCACTGTGGAGTAATTGCTGAGGGGCACTTTGGAAATCTACCCTCTAAGAACAGCATTGAAACCGGGTGGAACGTAGCACTAGTGTACAACGAGTCTGTACCATGGCAATTCCCTAGGCAACCCTAGATTTTGGCAACATCAGGGGAACTTGGTGTGCTGAATCTGGGAGAAATTGCATGGAGGGCAGAGTGGAGTGGAGACATTGCGGCCACGTTCTGTGAACAGGGAAATGTAAAGGTACACTGTGTACTTTAATAAGCTGCACATGTGATGCCCTGGGTCAGTGACCTGTCAACTTTGAGGAAATGCTGTACTTGGAGTGAACTTTGTTTATTATAATATCATTATAATACTAAAACACACTGTCAACTTTGAGGAAATGCTGTACTTGGAGTGAACTTTGTTTATTATAATATCATTATAAACTAAAACGCACACCCCTCTCAAAAGTTACCCACCTCCCAAGGTGCGACCCCTCCTCAATGAGCATGCTCACTGAATTTTTCTTAGTCTATGCCTTTAAACGTGAAGCAAGAGAATTCTGAACCAATCCTGATAAAGGTATGTATGACTAGAGTCACTCAAGCTCCACCTGCAAAGTAAAACACTACAAAATAGTGTTTTAAGAGCTGGATGTTAGGGAAGATACCATCGTTGTGTATTATTCTAACTTCTGGGATCAGTAGACAGGCTGAGCCTCTCTTCCCCCACATCGGGATGCTGTTGGGTAAGATTCGAACACTTGGTCATATCAAGTGCCTCCCCGGGAAACTTAGAAATCTCTATAGAGTCACTTTACATCTTTTAACGCGTTTATAGCCAAGTAGTGTCACTCATACTTTTGACATTTGCACGTGCTTTGTAGGCAGTGAATTTATCACTGGCAATCCAAAGAACCTGTGTATCTGTTGCTTCAATAAATCGCACTATTGATTGACTCAGCCGTGTATGTTTTGTCCCTGAACGTGACCGTACCTCTGAGTGCGGCCATGTGAGTTCAGGAGGTGTCCGGCTGAGCAGGTAGTGTGATGTTAGTAGTGCATCCGGACCCTTTTGTGTCATCAGCAAACTTGCTGAGGGTACACTCTTCTCCATCATCCAGACTATTAATGAAGATGTTAACAGAATCACAAAATGGTTGAGACTATCACAGAACCCAAATAATAAACTTTAACATAACCCAAAACGGTGAGGGGAGTATGTAGTCGGCAGGACTGCCATGGATAAATTGCTGCAAAAATATGACTGTGCCCCTTCCCAAGCTGGGAAGGAGTGGGCCCAATAATTTTGGAAGGACAAAAAGAAAGTGATAGAGTGTATTGAGCAGTGTCAAGCTGCACAAAAGAGTAGAATGAAAAAAAGTAGAAGGGTTATGTGTGCGATTTTAGCAACTTATCTTGCACGCAACAAGAAGCTAAGGAAGTCCCTGCTCCCACACTAGTTTCTAATGTGGAATACAAAGCTTTGAAATCAGAAAATGAAGTGTTAAAATCATCATTAGCTTTTGAAAGGGAGACAGGAGAAAAATTAGGACTCCAAGTTGATAAACTTTTGAGTGAAAACGGTAAGCTTGTGAAGGAAAAGAGTAAAATTACAAAGGCACATGAAGATCTTGTGTGCCAAATAGAAATCTTAATCTTAATCTTAATCTTGCTGTTAGGCAAGGTGTGTCAGCTGTTAGATAAAATACCATCTTGTGCTCCAGTCACACAGATTTGCAGGTTAATATGTAAATTGGACACTGAAACTGGAAGCAGATTTGTGGAGTTTTGTAACAGTGACAAGGAGACTGGAGAAACCTCTAATTCTGACTCTCAACTGGTCCCCTTACAACCCTTGATTAAAACTGTTGTCAACGATGTTGATGAGGTTCACACTACTGTGCGCATGAGTCCATGGTCACCAGCAGAGTTGACAAAAATACATGAAAAATTCTCAAGGTGACCAGGAGAATTAGAGGTTGACTATTTGTGGCGAGATTCCCTTGAGGGAGGAGACTGCATTATGTTGAATAAGGAAGAAGCAGGAGGTTTTTGGGGACCAGGAGTGTTTTTAACAACCAACCCAGGGGAGCATAGTTATTCTTTGACCTCACAGGTTGCATTTTGGGCAGGTGGCATAGATCCCCAACTGAGGGGAGAGCCAATAGAAATTAAAGCCACAGGCTATTCTGATCTGGCCAAGGCAGTACAGAAAGCAGTTTACATACAAGCGATGTATGACAGGAATCAGCTTTTGAAATTACCAATGTTAGCCCCAGTCGACCCGACACGATTTACCCCCCTCATTCGTGGTCTCCCTGATTGTCTCAAGATGTATGTACCAAACACCCAGGATCGTATACAAACCACTATAAATGACGTTGGTCGCAGTCGAAAGAACCGGGGTCAAATTACTAACATACCCACCTGGAGTAGCTTTATACAAGACCTAGCTAAGTATGGACACTGAATGGGTTGGATCAGATCGTCTGGTGGAAAACCCCCAGAATATGCCCAGCAAGTTCGCCAAGTACACACCCCCAAACATAAATCAGATTGGAAGTTTAGGCGTAAAGTCCTGGATTTGGAAGTACCCGCACATTTTTGCATGGTACCTCTACAGAGGATCTCCGTACATTAATCCAATCACTAAACAAAAAGAATGAATTAGCTGTGGAAAATCCTACAGCTCAACCACCCCCAACCCACAAGGAAAGTGT
>NW_010512364.1:4160-4755 GCF_000687285.1 Phaethon lepturus
AGGTGGGCCAGTAAGCCACCCTTCCCAGCGGGTATTAGCAATTCAATGGCTCTCGGTTAAAAATTCTGAACCTGTTATTGTCGTCCCCATGGGACCCCAGAAGATACTGGTAAATTTTCTCATTGATACCAGAATCCAAATGTCAATAGTCGCCAAAAAAAACAGCTCAAACCCTAAATATCAGAGTCAGTCAGACAGGGTTAAATTTACAGGAATAGAAGGTGTGGTAAAGGAATGCCTCGCTGCAAGATTTCCCTCTGGTTGCCAGGGGAACAGAGGTTAATGAGGGCAGAGGTACTGGTAGGTGCTGCACACAGTGACATTCTAAGATTTAACATGCTGCGTGAGCAGATGAGGAAACTCCTGGACGGGACTGTGTGGAGTTTTGCAGGCACCAATGTTCGGCAGTACCCGCTGCCAGCAGCAGCGCTGGTGAGAATCGATGCTGCGTGGGCAGATGTGGAAAATCCCAGACAGGACTGTGTCCAGTTTTGCAGGCACCAATGTTCAGCAGTACCCGCTGCCAGCAGCAGCGCTGGCAAGAATCGATGAGGTGGTAACAGCATTGGAAAAAGATATCATTCAAATTGGACCA